>NC_133211.1:2739849-2844849 GCF_958299795.1 Porites lutea
AAACTGGATTCTTCACCATCTTATTTAGATCATTTGCTGCAGACACTAATTTGTTTGGCCCCACTAGCCTTTGTGTTATAAATACTACCAAGGGTAAACAATAATAATTATTATTATTATTGATATTATCATTATAATTTAAAGAAAAATTAATAATAAATAGGATTTTATAGTTAGCTTTGTTATCAAAAAAAGATTTATTATATTTTTTATTTTATTATTATAATTATTTATTTATTATTATTATTATCATCATTATTATCATTATCATTATCAGCAACATACCATACTGTCTGAACTTTAACCCCTTCCAGTATGGGGGGGGGGGGGGTACTCTACCATGGGCTGTTGGGATCCTAGAACCCCTAGCTTACATCACTACCATATCTCAGACTATCTTGTACTAGAAGGTCCAAATCACCACACCATTGATCAATCTACCATAAATAATACTCTATTTACGACACAAATTCTCTGATTTCTATACTGTATCCCAGAGTAGACTGCTTGAAAACCTATTCTTTGGAGTGGGACATACACATTCCCATGTCCAATATGTAAGGCAGTAGTACCCCAAACACTTCTCCTGACTTTAATCCAAGATAAAAATGAAAAAAAGATTATTGATCCTTTCATCTAACTGTTAGCCAACATACTAACAGTTTGCTGACAGTTTTTTAGCTTCCAGAGTGACAAAAAAATACAAAATGTACTCATAATTCAAGGAGTAGCATAAAGGTACAATTATTGCACCTTTGATCAATAATCTAACAGAAAAAGATTATAGTTAATGCACAACCTTAACTTTGATAACAAAAAAATATAATATCTTATCATCACCGCTGAATGAAAGAAAAACTAAGCACTAACTAACTCTTCATTAACACCTTCACTATCCAAGGGAAAAAACCATAGTTACATGTACTTGAAAAATTAATAACTAGTTCAAAAAGTCTACCATATACCATAACACATTGTGTTTCTTTAGTCTGAGCAGCGAAATTGTATTGCCCACATACATGTAATAAATGAAACCTACTTAAAGTATATAACCTTCTGAAGAAAAAAATAAATTTCACCAGTATGGCACTGTAGGCAATCTTTGAAATTACTACATGGGGTATGGTTAAAAGTTAGTAGGTAAGCAATCTCATGTGTAAATAAATTGACTGCAAGATATATAGCTTTGGGAGGGATTCTCGTAAAAGGGAACTTCTTAAAATTATTATGATGTCAGGATTCAAACAATTTTGATTAAAATCCCCAGAAAAATAAAATGATCTTGAAAGCATTATCAAGTCATATTATCCTCAAGGTAACACAAAATATGTAAGGCTTTAAAGCAAAGTAACTCACTTACCAGGCTAGGGGCTTATGAACTTTGTAGTAAAAGAATTACAACCCCAGTTAAAAATAAGCCTCAAATTTCTTTTCAAAGAAAATGTTTGCCTTATGAACATAGGTGCCAATTCTCTAAACAGAGATGTTCTGACAACATTCGTTAACTAGCATCAGCTGAAAAACAGTCATTTCTATCTACAGGGATATTTTCTCTCAGCAAAGACTTACTTAATAATTCATTCACCCACACAGAAAGAAGATTAAAGAACAAAAGAAAATTGTCAAGAATTTTTTTTAGTCTTTGATGAACATTGTAACATGATTAATTATCAACACGATTTCTCACTGGAGCACTGTTAAACAAATGTAAAATATTTATGTGCTAGGGTACTGCCAATCAACACTAAAAAATGTTATGAACTTATATGAAGAGATTTTGCACTGGAAATTACTTAAGAGGTAAAAAATGAAAACAGAAACAGCTGTGCTTTTAAAATTCTGGCTAAAGTTCCTTAAAAATCCGACACTCTTAAGCTCTCAACCCCACAAAAAACATTAAGAAGTAAAATTATAACACAAAAAGAAAATGATATACTCAACAGGAGGACAGAAAACAGGAATAACTAATAATATGATTTCTGTTCACCCATGGTATAAATAATTAATTTGCTATTAATCCTAGGTCATCTATGAGAGAATGAAAAAAAACTTTCAAATTCTAAACCCGAATAATAATTTTAAAATTATTGTTTATCAAGACAACTTCCTATTTTTAGTGGCCAATATTATCAGAAGGGCTATATACTGTCAGTAATTTACAGCTAACAAACAAAACTCAGTTACAACGAGGTTTATGTAAAGCTAAGTCTGACACCTGCTATTGGATTCTAACAACAAATGCAAACTGCAACTAAGCAAACGTACTTCACAGCACAAAACTAATATTACACTCTATCACTTCTGTTGGTAACTACATGTGCACACCAATACTTCCCAAAGAAAGTTGAGGCAAAGAAATAATATAATGCAGCTCAAATCGATGTACATGGGACCTTTTCAGGGCAAATAAATTCTTTTATTCTAACTATTTAAGCTACTTTGTTCAGTCAACTTATCCCGCCAAAAAAAGCAAAACTGTCCAAAAAAATGTTTGCAAGTCAGACACTACGCTGGCTTTAATTCTGGATGCTAAATTGGTAAATTAAGGCATAATTTTGTGTTACTTTTTTGCATTAAAGAGTTTAACTACCTCCCTCCCCCTCACCCCCCCCCCCCCCCCCTCCCTCAACAGTTACTTTCTCTCCCCTCTCCTCTCTTCCTTTTCTGGCAAAACCTCCAAGGATCCTTAAATCATTTTTCGTAGTATGCACATGTGTATGTTACAAGTCAAAATTAATTTCAGGTTGAAATCTTTAACCTGAAGTAGATTGATTCTTAATTCCCTCTACTCCTAGCACTAATTATTTACGAATTAGGGCTAGGGAACAAGGGAAATATTGAGAATCAATGAACCTAGGTCAAATAATCTTAACCTGAATTATATTTCGACCTATAACATGTACTTTAGTATCAAGGCTGTGCACTATCCAAAAATCAGTTTTACCAGAGTCCAAAGTCAATGCCTGGTGCTAACATTTTGCAATTAATCAAAGATTTACATGTAACTGCTGGGCCCCAAAGGAAAGAAGTAACAGGGGCACCCAACAACTGTTTTCTGTTAAATATCTGTCCAGAGAAGCAAGAATTGCCTAGAATTTTCTATAGCTTGAGAGAGCTAAAAATTTCTAGATGACCGTTCCATGCATGTATAATTTTCGTAGCATATCTAACAACTTCCCTACAATTTTCTTAAGTTTTTTGCATTTCAGTCCTTAAGTTAGCCTATTTTTCAAAGAAAAAGGAAACCTAGAATTTTTGGATTCTAAAATGTGATGGAGAGAGAAATCAGAAAAATTCTCAATTTTGTAAAATTCAAAATTGCACCTAAAATTTTCGGGAAAATGATACCAAGGCCCTTGTAATTTCGAAGAGACTCAAGTTGCCTTAGGACGGCCGAACAGACAAATTTAATAGCACCACTTGGAATGCATTTCTAGAGATCTGAAAATACTCTGGATAGCCTAAAGGAGTTTTCAGTGCATTTAGGAGGAAACTGTCATTGCATGGGTGCCACTGAAGTAAGTATATCCACTAACCTCTTCCTTGGATCTCTGTTGTTTTAGTTGTCTTAGTCACCGTTGTTGTGACCCCATCTTGCTTGTGAACCTCAGTGGTTTTTGTGACTCCTTTGGTCACTTTTCCACCATCTATTTCTTCAACTTCAGTGCTTTTCTCTGTTGACCTGGTAACAGCACCCTTGTCTTTCTGTTCCTTTTCGCGCAGAAGATCAGCACGTAACTTGTGAAGTTCATTTTTGTCTTGAATGTCCACAGAAAATCTTTCACTCCTGTTGCAAAAGAGAAGCTGGATGAGCCATAGACAAAACAAAACAGTTCTGACTGCATATAAATATCAATTATCAACAATCAAACATTTTCAAAAACTAAAAGGATTGGTCAATGGCAAAAATTACTAAAATATTGTATCATAAGGTCAAAATAATCCATGCATCACATCTGTTTTTCAAAAACTTCAGGAAGAGTATGCTCTTTTTATATACAAAGGACGTTTTAGAAAAGATTAACGAAACTGCATAATCTGTGTAACCATCCCAGTAGTATATTGAGCTAATTAATTTTCTCTCAATAGTGGAAGAATTTTATTTTCTTCAATACAGCTGTAGGCTCATTTGCTTGAATAAGGAAGGTGAGTGATGACTTGCATTTTTTAATTCATTTTCTTTTTTTGTGGGGAAGGGTATAACCTAGTGTAATAAACTGAAATTTCTAACGGGTTGTTAAGATATTTATAAATACTTAAGAGTAATTCAAAGAGTTACATGTATGGGGTTAAAATTGACTTTGATACAAAATAGATTCAAACACAATAGATACAAAAACATCCAGAAATGGACAACATAGTTGAGAATGCCTGTTAAGCATGTTTTGATTAAAACACTCACATAAAACATGACAAATACTATAAATGCTTTGGTTAGGCTGTTAGCAAAGCAAAGATATGAAAGGTTGAAGGAAAGAGTGACCATTGTAGATAGAGAAATAAAACAGACAAGACAGTTAACTAAAACATATTATTAAAGACATCAGTTTGAAATAGAAGATTTTATCTCTGACGCTCATTAAAATTTTCAATAACAATCAAAAGGTCATGAATCATAACAAAGCTTCTCTTCAGACTGTTCTTCACAGGACACAAAACATTTTATGGAAAGTTTAACATTTTTTTCCCAAGAAAATAGATGAAGCTGTAGTTTGCAGCCTTATTATTACACATGGTCGTATGGTGTGCTGTGTGTTTCAACACGAGTTTTTCCTTTCTTAACAAAAGGTTATCATTTCAATTGAAGGTTTGGACTTTGACTCAATTAGTCACTAAATCACTTAATAATAATATTTCAGTTTTGATTGATTACTAATGAAGCATTTTTGGAATAGTTTTCATTTGTCTTTACTTCATTTTTCATTACATGTTTGGAATAGTTTCT
The DNA here is from genome assembly GCF_958299795.1 of Porites lutea. Classification (NCBI taxonomy): domain Eukaryota; kingdom Metazoa; phylum Cnidaria; class Anthozoa; order Scleractinia; family Poritidae; genus Porites; species Porites lutea. Next base: position 2,744,795 of record NC_133211.1, read on the forward strand.
GTTTACTTTTCTGTTACATTTCTGGAATAGTTTCTTTTTTGTGTCATTTTGTGTTATCTTAATGAAATCTGCATGCATGTACGATGTATGAATAAACACTCAAGACACCTGTTTTGGTTTTTTGTTCTATTTATTCAGCTGTTGCTCATTTTCCTTCACAATAAATTCATTATTACACCACAATTAGTGCTGTTAACCTATAATTGATTTTAAAGCTTTAAATCATTAGGTAAATGTTTGTCTTCTCCACTCATTAAGTGTCTAAAAAAAGTTTGCCACATGTTTTAATTTGAGCTCTAGAAATATTTCTCTCATAGTCACTTACCAATGGCTACATAATTGAAAACTCAATTTTATAGTGATTGATAGTCTAAACTGTCACCACAAAGCAACATTAAATAGAAAACTATGCAAATGATTTGTGTTAGAAAGATCAAATTTGCTTCACCAGTAATTATCCCAAATCACAAAAGGTGAAAAAAGACTGCAACCTTTAAAATCTCAGTATGTAATTTCTCTTGGTATTGTGTAAATTTCTCAATTAAAGAGGTTATGAGAATTGCAGACTTCATCAACAGAGACAAAGCATTGGCGCAAAATGAGAATAATTTACATCTCAATATGAAAGGGTTGTACCATAAGAGGCGAAAGAAATATAACTGATTTAATGTTGTTGCAACAGATGTTGTCAGCCTTCCAAAATTGGCAAATCTTTACTCTTGAAAAAGTCTTTTCTTTCGAACTGACAAGATGACCTTGTCTCCAGGGTCCTCTCCTGCCTGTTCCCACCAAGCAAGAGAGAGGGTAGGAGAGAGAACCTGAGAACCAGGTTGACTGACAAGATTGAAAAAACTGAGACTTTGCTTTCTGGTCTCTATCACTGAACTAAGACATTGTCTCACAGTCCTAGAATGAGTATCTGGATCAATATACATTTCTGGAACACAGCTCACCTACCCCTCCCCTAAGCCAACATTTTGCCCTAAGTGAGAAGTAAGTGTTAATGTTGGCTTAGGGGAGGGGTAGGTGGGCAGTTTCCCAGAAACGTATAATGATCCGCGAATCTTTAGTTGAACTTGAATTGTGGAAGTTTCTGAATCATCCATTTCACAGAAGAATTTACTTAGATCCAGCTCAATACATATAATTTGGTTTCTTTAAGGACATTGTAGCCTACACAGAAAAGACCCTAAATTCCTGTTTTGATACAGCATTTTTTACAGTTTTGAAAATTTACAGAATTTCTACAGATTAATACATAAAAGCATAGAGAAGTCTTGATGCCAAACAAACTTGAAGACAGGGTCTCTAGAGATTAGATAAAGGAAGAAAAGAGGAAATCAATAGGAGAGAAATTGAAGTTGAAGTCATAAGCATCATGCAGAAAGAATCGCAACACATATAAATTGAAAAAAAAATTGCAAGTAATAGCAAAACTTACCCTTTACTTGGCCGTCTCTCTGAGTCAGCACCTGTGCTTTCATCAACAGTTTTTGGCTGTTGTACACCAGCTTTTTTTAGAATGGATTGAAAATCTTTGGTTTCCACGCCTGCGGACATCTTCCTGTCAGTTTTGGAACCCTTTCCAGGAGGAAAATGCTTCTCCGATCTTTCTTTTCTTTGCGCCATTCTTGCCTTAAATTTGTCATCCTCCTTAGAAGCATCTACTGTCGGTGCGACAAACTTTTGTGATACAGTTTTTGACCCCTCTGCCTTTTTAAGACCCCGTTGCACGAGGTAGCCTTCTTTCGAACTCTCTACTGGTTTGTGTAGCATGTTAAACAAGTCTGAACTGGAAATTCTTCTTTCTGAACTTCCAGTAGGTGTGCCTTCTTCTTTAGAAGTAGAGTCTTTGGTTGCTTGGCTCTTTGCGGCTTCAGCTTTTTTTGTTAAGTATGTTGGAGGGGGCCGTGGAGGTGGTACTTTTTTTCCATCAACGGTTTCGCTTTGTTTTAAATTTCCTCTAAAGTCAACCCTTACAGGGCCTTCTTGTTTCTTACCAACAACTCTTGCTGCTGAAAGATTTCTTGATGGATCAGCACCTGTCGCCTTAAGTTTTCCACGTACATCTCCTCCTAGGAATTGCTGCTGCTTTTTCCCTTGTGCAGTCAAGTCCTTATCAGCTCTCAAACCAGTCTTCTTCAGCTGACTTCGGAAATCTACCTGCACTGGGCTAGATGGTTTTCCTTTCTTAGAGAGATCCCTCAATGCAGGTCCTGAAGGGTTCCCGAGAATTCTACTTTTAAAGTCTCCAGTGAGCTCTGATGCTGAGCTGGCGCTTGATGTCTTTACTGGCCGTGGCGGCCTAGGAGGTGGCTTGCCAGGGTTATCTGATTCAGAAGGGCTTTCTGATGTTATGCTGGATTTTGTGGATGAAGAATTATCTACATCACAGTCACTTTCCACCGTGTCAGTATTTTGATTGTCAGTACCTGTCAAAGTCTTATCTTGTGCTTCAATTTTTTCAGATGGTTCATCTCCAGAGGGCATGTTGCCAGGAAACTGGTCTTCTCCCGGTTCATTATCCTGTTTAGTTTGTTTCACATTTGCGAGATCTGATACATTTTTGCTTTCTTTGCTTTTCTCTGTGAACGTAAAAGTTTGCAAGACAAGAAATGCATTAGTCGTAATAATCCATTGTACTCAACACCCATACTAACCTCATTCCCTTAGGTGCAGAGGCCTCAGCATTGAACTTGGGTGTTGTTCGACCTTTTTTTTGGGTTGCTGCAGTTTAAACACATTTATATGTAAAATACATCACTGATCAGCAACATGTATAGACAGAAATATTTATGAAACTAGAGACCTCCAAGAAAGAAGGCGCAGTGCAGGCCAGAACTAGGTGAGCCACTCAGATGAATCACAGACACATGTCAGCATGGAGGCATGGAGGCATGTAGACCTCAGTGCTGACTTGCATCTGCATGAGCTCAGATGTATTATTCACTTTGACAGTTTTGCTTTGTGGGCCCTGCTATTAAGCAAATCTAAAACTGTTAGTCAAATTCTCCCCCTTCTAAAAAGCAAACATTGAATGGAGACATATTATGGCAGTGGATCACTTGGGGAAGTCATTGTCACTAGGGGTTTCTTTAAATACAAAATCTAAAAGTATAAATTATAATCAATAAAAAAATTCTACCAACCTTTCTTGACTCTCATTTGTCTTATCTGAAGTCTTATTGCCTTCCGTAACTCATATTCATTGAGAGGAACTTCTTTTAGCTTTTAGAATCAAACAAAAAACATCATTAGGTAAATATTTTTGGAACAAACTTTATTTTCTATCAAGCATCTATCCCAAACAAATAACCAAATTATTTGCTTTGTAATTGAAGACATGGAAAAACTCACACGAAAACAAGCAAACATAAAAATTTGCTGTTGTGTACAAGAGGAAGAGTAATGTTTAGGAAAAGAATGCAATCCATTATTGCCTCAATTTATTCATAAAGGTCCCTGTGCCAATAATTATTTTGTCTTTCTGACAATGCATACATGTACAAGTACGTTACACAGGGTTTGTACACTTATTTCCATGTAAAATTAAAGGACTTTTCAAGGACTTATTTCTTTTAACATACGTTCCAAGTAATAAAACTACAAATTAAAATGTCCGGGTAATAACCACATTTTGATGAAAATTTGTTTGTGAGCCCATACCTGGCTTCCACTTTCTCAATGCTGGTCTTATTCTGTTGGTTCCAAAAATGGTTATACATATGTATAAATTTGCCAAAGTTTTTTAGAGGTTCGAAAATGTTTTAACCGTGGCAGGATCAGCTCAGTTGGTAGAGCACTTGACTGCAGAGCGGGAGGTCATGGGTTCAATTCCCAGGGTCGGACCAATACTAAGGGTCTTAAAATGACTGAGAAATGAAAGGTACTACCTTTACCCTGCAAATGGCTTGACCTTGACGTGGCTCCGATGACCACGTAAAATGGCGGTCCCGTCTCCAGTAGGAGATGTTAATATAGTGTCCCCAATTAGCACTTTTGCGCTAAATACATTGACACTCAAATAAAGTGCTATTTTTTTCCTCACTTAAAATTTGGAATGAGGACTTTCAAGTGAGCCCTTTAAAAAGGACTCTAAAATTCAAGGGTTTTCAAGGTGACTAAAAACCCTGTTTACAGGTCAAAATTACATTCAAGCCAAAATTTTTTTTAACCTTGGTAGATTCTCAGTTTCCTTTGTCTCCTATCCCTAGGATACAAAACGAAATTGAGAATCAACCTAAGTTACAAAAAAGCTGCTGTAACTTGAATTTAATTTCGACCTATAACGCATACATTGAGACCAAACAACACAGCAACACAGCAAATGCCTACTACATCCCTTTTATCAACAACATATATTTAACAACTCTACCGCTGGATAGAGAGTGGGTGCCTGGAGTATGCAGAGGCTTCCATGCAGCTTTTGGCCGCCAGCCCCTTGATTGAATAACACCCCCATGGCTGTTACAACTGCACAACCAAACCATGATCCCCACATTACTCACTGTCAGAGTTCTTTTTGCACACTAACTGTATCATTCAACCCTTTAAGTCCCAATAGAGACCAACATCAATTTTCTCCTACCAATATCCATACAATGTCAAGAGATTAGGTTATGAGAATTCATTAAATGATCACCTAAGAGAAAATGCCTTGATCTTTTATTAAACTCTCTCAACTTAATCTTTAAAGAAATGTATAGAGATCAATTTGGAGAATTTGCTTGTGGACATTGAGGCTTAAAGGGTTAAATACACTCATTTAGTTCCATTTGAGTACTGAACATCTGCTATCACTTCTACAGTCTAGGAGAGTACAGGCGATGCAAAACGTACTTGAAGTAGAACATGCATTATGACAACCCTTATTTATATGACCAAAAAGTTAGTTAACTCGAACTAAAAAACACTTAGTCACTTTATCAGATTCAAGACTCATTGATACAACCACTTCATTATTTCGACCAGGATTTTATGGCCCGATGTTGGTCACACTCTTAACTAATACTGCACTCAACTGTACAGTATTTGGCTTTGTGCCTCTCTTAAGAAGTACTTCCTAGTACAGCAATAATAGCAACAATAAGCTGTACAGGAATTAGCAGTTGTAATCTTACCAGTTTTTCCAGCATATCAACATCTTCCATTTTCCCTACAACTTCTGGGGTTAATTCAACTTCTTCCATTTCGTCCTCTGGGGGATCTTTCTCAGCCTCTTCAGGAGTTTCCTTGGTTTCAGGTTCAACATCAGCTGATTCAGAAGTTTCAACGGTTTCAGTTTGTGTTGATGGTTCTTGAGGGCTAGAATCTACTTGTTCAGACTCCTCCTCTTCCTTGGGACTCTTCTCGCCATTTACTTGCACATTAAAATGAGTCCCATTTTCCATCTTCTCTGGTTGTTCCTCCACACAATTTTCATTTTCAACGGAAACGGACTCTTCCTCTACAGTTTTTTCACTCTCATTAGGTTCACTTTCAACACCATTTTCAGAGGGTCCATCACTAATAACAGTTGTACGTGAATAATTCACTTCTATCTTGGTTTGGATTCCTGGCTGTGATGAATCCTGGGTGGATTTTGTCTCTGTTATGACGGTCGTTTGTTCTTCTTTTTTCACCCTTTCCCTTCTTCTTGTTCTGTCATTTGCAGTTGTGCTAGATTCTAATGCTTCAAGCTTCTTCTTTCTTAAGTCCCTCAGCTGTTGCCTGATTGCTCGTCTTTCGTCGAAGTCTGTGGTATCTTCCAACTAGCAAAAATAAAGGCATGTTGTTGGAACAGAGCAAGTGACATCAATTGAGTATAACAAAGGAAATTAAACCTTGCTATTCATATGTAGAGTACCTGTTTGTCGGACAAAGAATAAATTGGAGTGGGGGGAGGGGTTGATGCGTACCTAGTCTGAATTTTAACACCTGTGAGTTAAATGTGCCTTAAAGAGAAAGTTACGCTACTATTTTATCATTGAAACTACATTTCATTCAACCCAGCTTTGTGTTGTTTGCCGTTTCAACTGTCTTGCATTGCTTTTTCAAGCTGTGTAACTTGTCAGAAGTTTATTCTACCAACACTTCAAAAACGGCAGGACCCAATCTAATGTCAGCAACAGTTACAACTTATAGATATTTCCAGCAACCACACTAATATTTATTGTCTGTCCCCTTTAACATGTATTACAACACTTAATGCAACAAGAATGGTAAAGAAATGAATCGAGTATAGCTTCTCTCTGCAATAACAAAATTGATTTGTTCACATAAGGAAAGTTACAACAGAGAGTGTCTTAACTTGTTCTGTATTGATGCAACAAAAAGTTAATGCAGTTTAAGATGAAAGGACAATGGCCAGATAGATGTTTACAACAGGGATTAATGCCCTATGCCCATTATTTTTTTAATTCTTAGTAATAAATTATAATTTTGTTTTGTTGTTTTCAAAAAATGTATAATAATAAATAATAATTTTTGCTTAACTGTTTTCAAAAAATGTAATAATGCGATTTCAGCTGGCTCATAGTCAGAAAATTCTTAGGAGAAAATGTTCTCAAAATTTACATAAGGAATCATGTTGTTCTTCTTAGAGATGACTAACTTCAGAGAAATGGGTAAATAGTTTGGATCAGAAAGGTATAAAAAGACATAGTTGTGGAACATGTACCTCCCAGTGGACATGTCGCAAATAGTAATTAAAATGTTCCTATTTCATACATAAAAACAGCTGGTACAAAAAATTTAACTGATTTAACCCAAAAGACAAACCTTGGTCACTTGGGTCATTCAATGTTTTATTCTGTGGAAGAAGATTAAATCTGGGAGGTGATTTATCCAATTAGCCAAAGGCACCATTTTTTTTCCTTCTGCCACCCATGTCATAACGAAATTAGCCATCCTGGGAATCTCCATTCATTTTATTTCACTTGAAACAAAGACAATGAAAACATGTTTCCCCTCAGTAACTTTCTTATAAAATAATGTAGTACCACTTTATCTCTGTAATTAAATTTGAAACAACTGAAGCGAAACACTACCTAATAAGCAAATTAATGACCGTCTCACTTTTCAAAAAGATTATTAGCTGTGGTAGATTTTGGAAGCTGTTGATCGGAAACTGCACTAGCTGGTGCATTTGGGAAAGGAGGAAAGTTCAATGCACAACAAATTTGCAGTTCAAATGAATGTCAGTAAAAATTTTCTCTAAACTGCAAAACAGTCTTGATCTTTCGGACAACATGCAAAAGCTATATCACATTCCCGCTTAACATTCCAAGTTGTAAATATTTACAAGAGCATCCTTTTAGCAGAAAAATTGTTGATTTTGGATCAAGGAAAACGATACAATGCTCCTTAATAACACATTTTCTGTGAGAATGTGATTTAAAATGCTTTGTGAAAAAGGAAGAAATTGTAAACTTTAACAACACAGTGGGTATGAGATAACATTGTAATGATAGTAAAAATTTAATTTCAAGCTTAATCGTAGCGAAGACCGTTTTGTTTTAAATTAAATTTATCATTTACGGTAATATATAGTGATTAGCCTCGTCGTTTATGACCGACATCAAATATTTTCAACTCATTACTGGTTGCCCAGACGAAGTTGATTTTCCAATTAAAGGTCTCTGCGAAACTCTCACGCGCCATGAATTCCTCGACAGTTTTTAAAATAGATAATTGTGACAGAACCTTCACTAACAAGGCATTTTTAACAAAAGGAAAATCATCTCACACCAAACATAAGCCTTAAGCTAATTACAAAATACGATCAAAGATCCAGGAAAAAGATACATGACCGGAGAAGAATTGGACAAAATTAAGCTGATTTCGTTAGACAAAGCAGAAGTAAGCAAATGTACCCTTCACTCAATTGCAAGCATCCATTCTTATTATCATTAATTTTTTGCCGTTTTAAATTGTGTAAAATTTTTCTTGATTGAAACAACAAAAAAATATATGCATGTACTTCGCTTGCGAGGGTGTTTACGTACGTGATGCCACGATCCTGACAAGTCAAGGTGACAGGATGAACAAAAAGTTCAACCGAGCTGTTGGAGAATTAAACGACAAAACCTTTCAAGATTGACGGCCCATGTAGCTCTCCAGCATAGCACATTATTATCTTCAAAAGGCTAAAGTTTAAAAGAAAGTAAACAAGCACAGCTTTCAAAGCAACAGGAAACAGTCTCTTGTAGTTCGAGCAACATGTGTCCATTTGCTTGTTTACAAGGGGAGCGAGCGACCAAAACGTCTCGCACAGTTTACACATAAGCTTAAATTAAAAGACTTATCTTTACCTTTTTCTTGAGCACAGCTTCTTCGTCAGCCATTATGAGGTTACTTTTCAGTAAAAACAAGCTGTGTGTACTTCCTCACGTAGGAGCAAGGTGAAATTCTGTCCCACTGTCTCTCAAACTGGTTCACGTGATTAAAATATTTAGAATTTTGCACTTTTCCGTTCAGCCAATCACAGCGCGAGTTGAACAATAGGAGCGGGAAATTGTTCCGGTTCCTGGGTGAAACAGGACATGACCCGAAGTTTCCGAATATTTCTACAAAAATATGAAATTAATGACTGAAAATCGAACTAAACAACAACATCTTCAGCCTTAAGTTCATAGCAAGAAGACCACTTCTTTCATGGAGGGTAATCATTTTTACACGGCGTTATTTTTTTCCACTTTATAAGGCCCTAAAATGGTACAGGTCTCTGTAGAATGGGGACGAGGTAGGTCTCTTTACTAAATGTCAACGAAAATAACAAATAGCGGCAAAAACAAGTTCTCAAATTAGGCTTATTTCAAAGGGAGATATCTCACAAATCTATTTAAGTTATAAACTTTTACAGGCATTTAAATCAAGTATCAATCATAATTGTGAATTATTTTACCAAATGTTGTGAAAGTGCATGTAGGATGTTCGGCAAAATAGCGGAAATAATATCAATTATTGAAAACTTGGTAGATATCAATAAGAACTGTGAACTTTTATGATTTGTTTTAATTTTTTTTCTTTCTTTTAACACAACTGCTTTAGCCAGTTGAACGCGACATGCACCCGCCGCGCCTTACTATCGTCCTAGAGAAACCCTGAGAAACCTTAGACTTCCGCCGTTATTTGCATTCAGGCAGACGTGACAAATTGTCACGGATATGTGTGTCACGCTATTTGTCCAATGTCACGCTATTTCAAAAAGGAAATACCAGTGAAAGCTTCAAATTTGAGTAATAACAGATAATAGCTGTATGCTAAAATATCGTAATTTATAAAATAACTAAGATGGTACACGCGTTCTGATTGGTTAAAAACCTATGGCTTATTGTGCTGGTAAACTCATAGAAAACTTGAGATGCTGGGAGAACACTCGAAAAGCTAGTAAATCACTCGCCTTCGGCTAGTGATTTACAAGCTTTTCGAGTGTTCTCCCAACATCCCAAGTGGGTTATCACGCCAGTAAACCCATAGAAAGTATGGTCTATTGCTTAAATATATTAGAGCTACAGTACGTCCTGAAAGTTGTTAATCTCACTTACAATCAAAGTCGCCCAATCACGATCGGGCAATTTACTAGGGTTTTGCTATCTTCCTCCCGCAATCGAGAATGTATCCAGTTTAAAAATAATCCGGGGAGATACGTAAGCTCCTTAGTGGGTACAAACAGGACGGGTGAGTATCACTTTTGGGCTTGTGATCCTTCCACAGTCTTCCTTGAAATTATATTCGTTGAATAGCAGGACCTAAACCCAGGGGCCCAGCTACCTTAAGCCATTAAGCCCGGGCTTAAAAAAATGGTTGGAAATCAGCTTTAGTAATCGCATTTTAACAGTGCATGAAACTGCAGACTGACATTCAAACTTAACACTAATTCAACGTATCGGCGGTGAATGTATGGTCTACTTGGTTGGGTCCTCTTTGTTTACTCTGATTCCCTCTCTCTCCTTCGCAGAGCCCTCTGGGATACCAAGAGGGAGCCTTTGCGGAAGACAGAGCTGATTACCTGCTGAAAATATCATCTGATCTAGTAAAACGTTTTTCCTTTTTTTTTTCCTTCTGTTTAATTCTGGAAACTAACTTCACGGAATTGGCCACCAATTTGAAATATTAAGTATCCAGGTTGCTCCAAAGCAAAAAATAATTTTGTGCCCTGGTTAACTGGGTTGATCTTTGCATTGATCGATTTTAAAATGCAGCTTGGAACAAGTTGTTCTTCACTTGAAAATCGATCTAAATACTAGTCTTGTTCTGCAATCATGTATTTTGCCGCAATAACATGTTATTGTTTTAAAAACGTTAAAAAAATACACTCAGCGAAACAGACTGAACGGACTTCCAGACCTTAATACAAATGAAAAAGTCGCCACGTTTTCTAATGGAATGTCCGTGTCCACTGCAACCTTTGCACTAGGGGAAGTTAGAGCGATCTATGAAGATAAAGGCTGATCACTAGTTCTTAGGTGCACACAAGTCAGACACGCAGAGAGATACGTTTCTATTGACTTTGAGTGATAACAAGAGCGTTTCAAATAGAGTTCTTTATAAAGGACCAAAAAAAAAAACTCTTACCACGGTCAGATACTCTCCGAGATACTGGTTATGATAGTTCACTCCTCAGTTCAAAGAGCCCGTTCGTTGAAAACTCACTACTAAACAATTCATTTAATGCAACATTTTGAAGCAAAAAAGAACTTTGCTGTAATTGTTTATAGGTCAGCGTTAACTTGGCTTGCTGATATTTTACAACTCGGGTTTAAAATGGAAAAAATGGCTGGCTACGCCCCTGAACGCCGAAGTTAAAAACTCAACAAGGAGCTTTAGCCTGTTTTTCAGCACTCTGCTCGAGTCGCAAACTCCTTCGATGCGACTCGAGGAGACGTCTGAAATTCAGGGTTCAGGGAGCTAAAGCAAAGACGTTTGATGCACGTCGACCAGATTTTTTACAATAACTGAGCGAATCCTCGCCTGCTGATTGGTCGAAAGCAATGGTTTATGAGAGTTTAAACAATGATTTGAATGCTACACGCGCTGTGATTGGTCGTTGCCCATGATCTATTAGAGTACAGATACATAGATGACGTCACGGGAAACTTGTTTTCTTTGTTTGTTTCAACATGGCACGCGGTTTTGAAAATGTTTGTGACATTATTTCGGATTGAGGCAAGTGAAAGCTTCGGAAAAAGTTTAGCAGGAGCTATTTACAAAGAAGAAAAATGGAGAAACGGAGACCAAAAAAGCTATTGACTACTTGACAATGCCTAAAATACAAGAAATCTTCACAACAGTTGCCATCGTGTGTCTTCGCTACGAGAGACTCGCTGTTTTGCAAAATGTTTTCGCTATTATTATTCTTTGAGCAAGAAAAGACGGTGAAAACCTTTTCGAAGAAACTGTACACAAGTAAGATAAAGAAGAAGCTAAGATGAAAAGTTGGGTTTGGGACTTCAAAAATGCCTAAACTAGCACAAATTCTCAAAAGGTCAAGCGGTTCGAGGCAGGTATGTGTATCGGTCTTTTTCTTTTCTGATCATTGTATAAAACAAATAGATTCCATGTTGCCGTGGGTGTGTTCAGTAATAGATCACAGAGGACGTCAAAATGTGGTAAAAACAACAGTGACACACTCGCCTACGGCTCGTGTGCCACTTCTTTGTTTTTACGACATTTTGACGTCATCTGTGATCTATTACTGAACAGACGCACGGCAACATGGAATCTATTTGTTAAATAGACCATAGAAATGACGTAACATGTCACGAGTGATTTTCCGAGAAACTTTCGGAGGAAACTAAAAATGAATGTTATTGTAACATACAAATCGAACACAATTTTCCATGGTCTACACTCTTGTACATCATAGAAATTATGCCATAAAACGTCATTTCTATGATCTATAACAGCGTAGACCACGGAAAATTGTGGTCGATTTGTTAAATTCTCTCTTGATCTTTCCAAAATAGCGATTGCAAGATTCCTTAGTAGTAAGCCATTTCTAGAAAGTCCCGTTAACTTTTCGGGCCCTGAATCAATAATATTCAAAAAGAAAACTAAGGAATACAAGCGCAGGTCCTAGTTAGTCCATGTCTTGGCCCTGAGGGCCCCAGTTTGGCCTAAAATGAGAGAAAACCAGGCCTCTCCCCTAGATCTGCCCCTGTTCTTAGCCCAGATACAGTTCCCTTTTTCGCCCTGGATACCCTTTCTAAATACTTTACGTACATTATTTATGAAGAAGGCGATGATTAACTACGAAATGAGAGATAACATACTACGTTGTAGAGCTTCATAACCCTCAATGAACAGCATGATCTTTATACTTTCTTAATTGATTGTGTTTTAATAAAATCAAACGTATTCCATACGTGCACCTTTTAGAAACGCCTAGCTATCTGAACTAAAATACACTACATATTATTTTATCACTTTGAGGAAATATAGGCGGGTTAAAATGATCTCATAAACAGGTTCTATAGCTTTCTATAAAAAACCAAGAGACCTTAATCCTCTATTGTAAAAACAAATCGTATAATTTCTTAAAATATAAAAACCATAGCAAGTTTTCAACTAGAGGAGATTTGTCCGCATCCTTTTGGCCGTTTACGCGCAGATACGCGAATCTTAAATCAGGAGATTTTAAATCCGGAATCTAAGGAGAATACTTTGTTACATTTTTTCTAAACCATTTATTTACCAGCTCCCAATTGTTAAGAGCGCTGCGCCAGTATCACAGACGTTCAGGGTTTTCGCAACTGCATAAATTGCGTATTTAACTGCGATGATCTATCCTGTCTGTATTTATTTCTTTATTCCGCAGTTCAAGTATATCAAGTTCATATATTCATCTTTTCAGAATACTTTGTATCCAATGAATATTCCCCGATTAACTGATGCGTGTAAGCGCCTGCGAGTCCGAGTACCCTAAATGTAATGAACCCGGAAACATTTATGAATCTGGAAAAGTCTCTTCTAGTGTAAACCTAGCCCAATAACTAGCAGTTGTAAGTGAAAACTGTAATGCTCATAGAGAGGAGAAGTCGTTATATCACCTGGCCACGGTAGCAATATTTCTGGGTGACAACAAACCAAAGCCGTCACTTAAAAAGTAAATTCGCACTGTTCCCAACTTCATCATTCTTACTCAGTTTCATTTAATTTGTTACGTGTTGGCAAAATTCTCTGGGGTTGAATCCGAAAGGACAGTATCTGAGTTTGGAAAAAGAAAAAGAAAATTTATGTTCCGTGTTCACAAACTCCATAGAACGAGCGCGTGAAATTAGGAAGTTCCTCGTCGCAGTCGTGTGTAACGACGGCTAAGAAATGTACAGAAAAGCGTGATGCACGTGCAAAGTTGTTGTTTTGCTCATATCAACCTATCCCTTTTCGCCGTTCTCCATGGCAACCTGATGTCACACTTCTCCTCTCTATTACTTCTTTGGTTTCTTTACTTTTAGCTGCACAAAAAAGAGTCATCGGGAGATAAATGGAATGAGATGAGAAATTGCGGACTGCAGTGATCCATTCAAAGTGGGAGGACCCCCTCATAACAAAGTTTAAAATGGACATTTCTTACTACATTTCAAGCTCTCGTGAGTGGACACCCCTGAAAACACAAAATCTAGTATAGCTTTTATCCAGCCAGCGAACAAGCTCTCCTTCTCGAGTGGCTTCTCAAGATATCCCCCAAAGGCTGCAGAGCGCTTCGCTTTCCCGTTTTTCGCGAAACGCGAGAGAATGGTGACGAAGCGCAAGGGACCAGGGAAAGGAGAAAGACTTGAAGTCTCGCCGGTTTTCTCGCTATCGCCTTCCTTCGCGCGCAAAATTTTCATCGAGAAAGAGTCGTTTGGGTAAGAGGCAGCCCCAAAGGGACGCTAGCTGGAGCTTTCATCTAACACATCTCTGTGGCAGCCCTTAAAAACACCTGTTAGTTATACAACCTAGATTTCATGTTATTCCAGGGAATGAGTCAAAAGTGGCTTTCAACTGAGAACGAGAAGGAGTTCGAGTACGAGATTTAACTTCAAGTTTTCTATACGTGTTTTTTTTAAGACACCCCGGAAAGCTTCATTTTACTCTTTTTCACCAAAAAGGTTAGTAAGGTTATTTATACTGAAGGAGGTTAAGCACTCTCCCGATAGCAAAATGATAAAACTTCTTACATTTGATAACTTGTTCCCACCACTACAACATTCCCGCTAAAACTCGTAGTAGAATGACCACCGCTGTCACACTTTCCCGCCAAAATGAAGCTGGTTCACCCGTGAGCAATACTCAGTATTGAGAAAATCTCGTACTCGTAGTCGTTCTCGCCTCAGAATCTAAAGGTCTCTATTGGGGTTTTAAGCTACTACGAGTGCGTACCTTGCGAAACAGTACGTTACATTTTTGTGTCTAAAGGACCTGTTTGAGGAAAGCACATAAGAAGTTTTAGTGTATTAGTTTTTACATCGCTTAATTTGCAAGTAGCCTGGCCCCAGTTGTTAAAAAGGTTGCTAACACTATCCACTGGACACGGTAATTGGTTTCCCTAACACTTATCCGCAGGAGGGTGATTTATCTTGTGGATAGCGTTATCCATCCCTAAACAACCGGGGCCTGGGGCCAAAAAGAGACCTAAGAGACATCAGAGCTCAGCGTTGGGTTTTAAAAATCAGTTTCTCCAGTTGCATCATGGGAAACTCGACACACACTGATACAATGAAGGCTGCAGCATATGAAAGGACCACCGAACCAGTAAAGAAGAACGACTGTGGAAAAAAAAAAAGGGAGAAAACACAAATAATTCCTCAGTAAATAGAACATATATAAAGCCTCCAAAATCACTGTTGTATACAGCCTCATTCCCGGGGTTCCCCTCCCGACACTTGAGTTAAGGAAAAATAAAAAGATTATTATCATTCCATGCAAATTTTTTCTTCTTTTCATTGGCCGAAAGTCCACCAAGTGACCTGCAAATAATTGTCTACAAATAATGGTCTGCTCATGCGGAATGTCGTCCAACTGTGTTTGGCTTAAGTTTTTGGCTGCAAATAATACTCTGGTTATGCGTACAGTCAACTCTCTCTAACACGGACACCTTTGGGACCGGCACTAGCTGTCCGTCTTAGAGAGATGTAAGTCTTATAGAAAGTCAAATAGAGGGAGCAAAGAAAGGCAGGGACTAACTCTAGGTGTCCGTTTCAAAGAGGTGTCCGTCTTATAGAGGTGTTCGTTAAGAGAGAGTCGACTGTAAACGAAACCACGCTTTCCTCCTTCTTGCGATCGCTCGTGCGTGAAAAAATAAATGGCAGATTCCTTCGCTTCCCGAAGATATTCATTAAAAACAAACTTGGTGATCGAATGATAAAACAATTATTGAACTCGGTTATCGAAATATATCGTGATTTGTCAGTGTCTCGATGATCGATTATTTGCCTCAGCCTCTGTCTTCGGTAAATAATTGTCCTGCTTGTCACTGACAAATCACGATATTTTGCTCAACCTCGTCCAATAATTGTTAATTATTGTTGTTGTTGTTGTATTTTCACATGGTACTATATTTTTAGCATGTGGTTCTAACTTTGAGTCTGTGGGTGTGACCACTTAAATGAAACCTCTTTTGCAGTTCTTTCACAAAGAGCTGTATGTTTTTCAGAATTTTACTAAAGAACTTTGTGAGTTTTGGTCGAATAGGGATCCAAGTCAAGGTTTAATGTTTAGTTCGAGTAGAAGGTTTTACTCCAGACATTAGAATTGTTACTTACAATAAGGACATCAGAGTAATCGTGATTAGTCTCCAGAGAACCGAGATATGTGATCAGGACGATAGGATGAACCAGGTAGGCACAGTAAGTCAGTCGGCTTAATGGGATCCAGAAATGAGCTGACAGAATTTTGTCCACCAAACCTACAAAACAGAAAACCACAATCACAATTTCATGAAATGAGCTCAAACATACTTCAAAGTCAGCTGATATATTACAATTTACTCCTCAAAGTCCATCAAATAATTTCAACTTCTATTTTACAAAGTAATAACAACTTCCGGTACCAAGCAAAAGCTGGTAAGGGGAAAAGTGTATTTCCGGGGAGAAGTGCTGAACAAAGTTTTAAACGCGAAGGCACCGCCCAGAGGTCCAACCCTTCTAAAAAAAACATTTATGACTGAAAAGGTTCCCCTTTCGTATACCCTCTGTTGATAAATGGTATCCCTTTCACATACTTACTTTGGAACTTCACGTCTCTATTAACTGGTGTCAAATGCGGCTGTCTTTTAAATATGAATAAATCACAAAACCAGAAAGTTTTCTCGACTTTTTCACGGCCATAAAACGCATCTGTTAGCCCTTTTGGGACTTTTTACAAACCGAAATGACAGATTTCCCCACCCTTTGTATATACTTTTACCTAGTGAAATGGTCACCCTTTCATATACCTGAGGCCTAAAAAAAGGTACCCCTTTCGGGCGGAGCCTCCCCGTAAAGCTAATAGTGATCTTAAGCAAAGACGTTTTTGAGCGACAAACGTCAACCGGAAGTGGCCTTTCTTCATTTTTGGACGGTGGTTTGGCCCAAATTTATGGACCAATCGTCTGTATAATAGTAAAGACACTTAGAAATACAAATTTGGCAGCGTCAAGGTGCTTTAAAAAGGAAAAACACCTCACTTCTGGTTGACGTGCGTCGCTCAAAAACGCCTTTGCTTAAGCTCCCTAATTATAAGGAGTAAACCTCACCCCACCCCCCGAGAGTGTTATGCACTTTTTCCGCATCCACTGCAGACTCTTCTAGTGCAGTCAAATAGGTGGTACCTAAACCCGCGTTACTGCAGTAAATCTACAGATATTTTAAGGTACTTATATGAGATGCCGATATTTTCCTGAAAAGGTGCCTCTAACGATTCTACGTCCACTAGTCAACAAAACTCTAGACAACCTTTGGGTGTTTCCATGACACTTACAATGTTGAGGAGATTTTCGACTGTAACCAACTCAAGTCTGACTAACAAATCGACACCTACCTCCGAGCCCGCGATGACATGCAAAAATCACCCAAGCTAGTGCCAAGCCCCATGCGCAGCGTGAGAAAGTCCCGTATATGATATTTTCGGCGCGAGTGAAGGGCTTTGGATTGTCCTTTCTCACAGCACTGTATTCACCGTAGAGCGTGGATAAAGCCAGAACGATAGCAACACACCACCCAGCAACATTGAACATATATGTGCGCACCTTGGAAAAGTCAGAACGTCAGCTTATTAGTTTCTAGTCTGCTACACAGCCGTTTTTATTGTCGTCACGCAACGCTCCTCCTCGTTGCGTGACGACAATAAAAACGGCTGTGTAGCAGCTGACTAATTAGTTTCGGGATTCTAGTTGTATTTTAAGATGATCAATTTGAAGTTATATTTCCAAATCATTACCAAACGGGACACTTTCAGTCTTGCTGGTCTTAGATGTTATAAAGGATATGCATGAAATATAAACACAACAATGAAAAACAAGTGACTCCAGGAAAGGATGCGAGTTAAAAACTGGGCGCTGAGGGGTTCTAACAACTGAACTACGGAGAGAGTATTACGGAAAGTATAATTTGGCCCGCATTAATTGTCCCCCTTGGGCGCCTTTACACAAGACAGACCAGCTCTAGCTACCAGAGTGGAGCACAGTTAATACGGAGCTTAAGCAACGACGAAGGCGACGGCATCGAAAACGTCACTTAAAAAGTGAATTCGCGCTCCCTCAAACTTTATCGCGCTTATTCCATCTCGTTTAATTCGTCAAATTTGGCCATTTTTTTGGAATTAAATTCTGAAGGACTGTATTAAAGTTCAGGAAAAGAAAAAGAAAGTTGTTGTCTTGTGTTCCCGTCCTCGACAAAACGTCAAATTAGGCACTTTCACGTTGTAGTCGCGCAGCAGTGACGGCAAAGAAATGTACAAAAAAGCGTGATGCACGTGCAAAGTTGTTTTCTTGCCAATCTAAACCTATTGCTTTTTTACCGTTCTCGTTGCCCTCGTTGTTGTCGTTGCTCCCTAATATGGACACTAAGGGGACATGCCATAGTGTCCCTATTACCCGGATGTCCGAATTACAGAACCCATGAGAAGGCATTCGTCGTTAGCAACCGGTTTTTAGTGGTAAGATATTCAGTCATAGATAGTGCGCAGATACACAGTGTCCGTAAAGTGGGGTTGACTATATATGAGAGTTTGTGACTCGGGACACAGGAGTAAGGGTCTGTACTAAGCAGGTTAATTTTAGAAAAAATATATATGGACATTTCGCCGAGATATACCAAACTGTCCATTATATACGGATGTCCGTCGAACGGGGTTCCAATTTACCACAACTGGAGTCCGCCACATCAGGACATTTGTTTTATCAAAGTAATCTTATCTGCATAACAAATGGCTAATGTATGTACGTTTGTATGAACTAATTACCTTGGGCATCTTCCAGTCCCTGAAGTGTAGAACTATGTACCCTAACAACATACCAACAAGGTAGGGTGCAATGCGACAGTAAGGTTTCACATACGTCAGAGACTGTGAATCTATACCTTTAGCCCTACAACAACAAAATTACTCACACATTACCTGGTATCCGCAAAGCTATTGTGACACATGAGCTAGTATTGGATACTGAAACTTCTTAACTAGCCTGCGGTTATTACTTTTTTACAGGCCACGCGAGAGCAACGCACGCAGGGGTGGGGAGGCCTCCTCTCCTTTTCTCTTCTCACGCGCGCAAGTCCTCGAAATTTCCCACTTCGTCCTACAAAACACAGGCCCCCTCTACGCACGATATTTCTTATCCCTAAGGAGGTCAAGGTAACGATGGTTCCCTACGCACCCAATCATCGCCTCCTTGCGTGACGACAAAAGTTTTGTCGTCACGCCAGGAGCGTTGAAGTGTCGGAACTGGTCTTTGAGAGGTGTCCGGCTTATGAGGGTCAAGGAAACATGGACTAACATGTCATCGCAATTTCTAAGAAAATGCAGCTGATCCTATGCGCAACTGTCTTTTAATCAAGCACATCTTAAAAACTGGAACATTGTACAATAGAAAAGTGGAATCATTTTTTTCATATATACAGTCTGTGGAGTAGTTTTGTACGTTGCAGATGCTGAGACAAGCCAAATACCGTCACCTGTTAGGACCACACTCTATTAACAACATGACAAAATATCCAATAGACATTTTTAGCGATACGGTAGCCATATTGAATTAATAGTTTCAAGGAGTATTATGGGATGCCCAGGGGGCACGCGCTCAGTATTCAACCGCGCCTTTGGGGCAAAAAGAGAACTTCACTGTATATTTCTCGGGAAAAAGGCGATTATTTAATATTACATCCAAACACAGCACAACAATCTTTTTTTCCCATTACAATCCTTTTCCAGGAAAACTTAAAGAAAAATTGGTTAGAAAAGCGCGCGTAAATACTGAGCGAGAATATCGGATCGTGCTCATGCCCACCGGGTATCCCATAATACTCCTTAAATCTAATAAATTCAATATGGCCGCCGTATCGGTAGAAAGCTCCATTAACATTGGAGAACAGTAACCTTGCATGAGAAATGAACACATTTGTAGCCTGGGAAAAAAAGCCGACATTTCGCGACGCCACCATCGGCTTTCTCGAAATGACGTCTGAGAAATGGGCGAAGAAATTCCATACTGATGACGTGTCAGTCTTCGGTAGCGCTTCTGATTGGTTGAAGCAAACTTCCCTCGCTACACGACCAATAAGGAAGCACCACCCAGATCTGGGTGGTGACAGGTCATCAGTATACTTCTGCAGTCGTTTCTCAGACGTCATTTCGTGGGGAAACCAGTGGTGGCGTGTCGCAAAATCGGCTGTTTTCTCAGGCTAACATTTTTGGGGTAGCAAGTATGCTTCAATCGGGCGTGGGGGAGGGGTGCTCTCGTATATGGGCTAGATAGGTATGTACCGTCCCATAGGGTATGGTGGTATGGTTTTTGAGGGTCTCCTTCCTTAAATAGTGTATAATTTTTGCTCTTGTTGGCATTGTGTCCCCAGTGTGATCCTTAGATAGGGTACCGTTTTTGTATCAACTAAAATTCAAGTGCATTACTACCCAGCCACAAGAGAGACAAATCTGCTAAAACTGAACTTCACCTAAGAGTATTAGGAAAGTGATTCAAGGATGGTTTGTGTGTTGTCATTAAATCCTTATTTTTTGCAGGTTCGAGCCTTAAATAGGGTATCACTTTTCGTTTGTCTCATCCTAAAGTAGGGTCAAGGTTCAAAGTTTATGGGAGGGGCGGGCGGCTTTAACACTGAAAACAGCTCTTACGCCTCAGCTTGTGCGTCGGCTCCAAACTGCACGGCTGCAAGGTCATAGTGAGCGAATATAATGGCTGTTGTAATGAAACTGGCACCCATAAGCACACCAACAATAATCAGCATTCCTACAAGACGAAACCTAAAGAATCAAATGCAAATCATTATATTAGAATCATATTTTACCTCACCATAAATCTTTGGCTATGCTCACAATATACTGAATAGCTCTTTCATCAACATGAATTACAGTGGGGGATCCAGGGGAGGGGCCCTGCCCCCCCCCCCCCCCCCGCCCCTCACCCAATCCGCCGTACGGAAAAAGACGGCGGCTGTACATTTTACCACCATTCCTTTCGAACCTAACACGGCCAATTACACATAAAGTCATATTTGGGGGCGGGAGGGCGAAATTCGTCCTTGTAATAGCAAAATTGCCTATCCCAGGTTTGAAGTTTAAAACTTTTCTGTGCGTTTTTATGAGCAATTTTATGGTTTTCATGCGCTAAGAACCGTGGGCAAATGAACCAGTCGCCATCTTTTTAGGTACGGCGGATTAGTTTTTAACCAAACTGAGGTCCGAAGGGCCAAAAAAAATTTTGTTGAGACCGGGTCCCCTTTATCTCAGGGTATGGACGCCCCCATGGCTGGCACAAAAGCGCAACCCAGCCATGGGCCCCCACACAAAAGGAAACGAACAGGCACCCGTCACACTGAAAAATATCAGTGGAGAAAGAACACCTAGGAGCACGGATGTGCTGGTTAAATCGTGTACGAAGTTCGATGTGTGTGAACAAAATAATAGTTCCAGTTCGGTGCAGTTGCCGTTTATCGGATAGCTTTTCACATCGCCATAAAAAACTGTCCGCTGTATAGCGTAGACATGTCCTTAAGCAAAACATGACAAATGAAGAAACGATCTAAGAAGATATGACGAAATTACGAACTAAATTTACATTTATGGCAGACTTCTTAATTTATGTATTAAATTGGGTGTGTCGATATAAGTATCCCCAATTTCAAAAAAGGTGAAAGAAGCTCATGTTAGGAGGCCTTAAATTTGTGTCTAGGAACGGATCGAATACTTTGGGAACAGTAGTTAGCCTGCGAAGCTCTGCGAGCAAGCTCTCCTATTTGGGCGAGTGAAACGAGTCTCCCGAGGACGCGCGAGCAAGCGGCGAAGCCGCGAGTAGGAGAGCTTGCTGGCAGGCTAAACAGTAGCCAACTCTCTTACATTAAATCTAGAAAATGAGCCGTCACATAACTTCACGTGCAAACCAAGAAGGAAATAAAACTTCCTTCCAGTTAATACCCGAGCAAAGGGTAATTATTAAAAAGGAAATTGTAATCATTTCAATTTAGATGTAGTCTTTTTCTCACTTAAATTAAACGTTGAAAAGTAAAGGTTATCTTGCTGCTTGTCAATATAGAAAAGTGCAATAGCGTTTAAGCTGTCACGACACGTCACCTGTATGCCATAAAAAGGATAGCAGGAGCAATTATGTAGAACTGCATGTCATTAGCGAGATACCAAGCCCATCCCATACACTGAAGAGAGAAAAACAAAATCATTTGAAATGTTGTACTAAAAAAGGCGCTAAGCTGTGAAAAGAGTGATTTAGTTTTATCCTTAAAAAGGATTTAATTCTTGCTCATAACTACACTGCTCTATCAAACATAAAGGTCAGAATAATACCCACAATTAACATTAGTGACCATTAAGGTCATAATCAATGGGAAAAGCACATTGATGTTTGGTTTTAAACAATACTAGCGCCTGAAAGTATAAGCGCCAGAATGTGAGGAGTCAGCCTGGCCGAGTGGTCAGCCCATCGGTCAGTGCATCCCGAGTAAGAGCCCCGCTCTGGCAACTTGCTGGATTTTTTCTTAGTCATCCCAAGTTCAAATCCTCGGCCACGCTTGTAAATAACCAACTGGTTGCCTCCTGCCAGTTGGGGTTTTTAATCCTGTTTTGTTGTATTTGAATTATTTGTTTCTAAGTATCTGAGTGGAGTACCTGTAAATTTGCTGGATAAACTAAGTGCACTTTCCACTATAGACAAGCCTTTAAACCTTTTTTTATAACTACTGAATGAGAGAGCAGTGTTCAAATCCCAGCTGGACCAACAACTTGGGTCTTTAAAAAAACTGGTTGGATTGTTCTGGCTGTGATTCATTGGACAGTGATGTTAAGCCATTGGCATTGTCTCCTTCCTCATTCTTTCATGAGATAATTAAAAGGAAATGTTATAGAACCCACACCAGTGAAACAGGGGGATGGGAGCCTGGGAGAATAGGGGCGGTGGAGGGGGGGGAGGGACATGGTGGTGGAAGAGGAAAGGGCAAGAGGCGAGAGTTTAACATGGTGGGAACCAGCCAGGAGCAATAGAGGAAATTACACAACAATGCTTAAGGAAGGGAGAAAACAAGAGGAAAGGGGCAGGAGCTGCAAGGTTTGCACCCCCATCCCCACCCCCCCCTCCCCCTACACCACCATTTGGAAAGAGTCGGGGAAGCTTTTATCACCTATCAGACATATCATACAGTAAGCTCATAAAATTAAATGGACCAATAGGTCTAGCCAGTGGTGCCATTGTATGCTTAACATTAAAGCTTACTGACAATAATATAATAATGTAAAGAGGACATGTACTGCTGTCCTCTCATCCTTGACATTACTATAACAACTACAGTCACCTCTGACACCTCTATAAGATGGAAACTTTGCTACAACAGACACCTAGAGTGGGTCCCTACCTTTCATTGCTACTTTTACTTGATTTTCTCCAAGATAGACATCTACTTTACAGGGATGTCACAAAGATGTCAAGTTGCCGGGTAAATACAACAAGTAGGTGGGGAATCAAACAGCTAGGGATTTCTTTTGCTTCTATTTTTCTTCCATTTTCCGATGAAAGTAACTGGGGTTCATGTTCATAGTAGCCGGGGGAAATCCCTGGCCCCTGCCTCTTAATGACAGCCCTGTCTCTAAGATGGACACATAGTGCTTCAAACTACTCTCTTAAAATACTGACCACCAAAATATATCATTATTAGCCCCAAACAAAAATAAATTATAATAATGATAATATCAACAACTTACTGAAGCACCAAATTTTGTAGGATAAAAGTTGTTGATGTAGAGCAGATTGGTCCACCAATATTTGTCACAAGCTTCGTCTGACTGATAATTAAGCCAGTTGGGGCCTTCACCAAGAAATACTGTCAGTTTGTTCCAAAACAGCAAAACAAACATGTAGGTTGGAGTCAATCTGCGGAGTATTAGTGATACAAGTAATATTAGGAACTATAACTAAGAACTGCTACTCACTTGTACCTATTTATAATTATTATTGTTATCATCACTGACATCATCATCAACATTATTATCATTATTATTATTCATTCAAAATATTTTTCTGTTTCTGATTGGCTAAAATCACATGGCTAATTCTTCAATCATAACCAGCTTGTTCAGACCAAATTTGGAAGACTTTTGCAATACCTGGAAAATGATGTCAAACGTACAGGAGGGACTGTAACCTGCGATCAGGTGGGTGAGGGGGGAAGGAAAGACTATGGGCAGATGATGTTTTAAGTATCAGGCGTCCTTTCCCCTTGTCTCCCAAACAATAGGGAGCTTTAGCAACGATGACCGCGACGTCAACAAGAACGGCAAAAAAGCAATAGGCTTATTAAGCAAAACAACAACTTTGCACATGCATCACGTTTTTCTGTACATTTCGTTGCAGTCACTGCACGACTACGACGTGAAAATGCCTAATTCACGTTTTGTGGAGGACGTAAACAAGCGATGTTGAATTTTTCTTTCTCTTTTTAAACTTGAGTACAGTCCCCTAAGAAGTCAACTCAAAGGAAATTCACCTTCATTTGACATTGTCAGCGAATTGGAAGAGACGCGACAAAGTTTGAAAAAACGTGGATTCGTTTTACAAGTGACGTTTTCACTGCCGTCGACGTCGTCAATGCTAAAGCTCCCTAATAAGGGAAGAAGGACTGCCTTACCACAGTTTAGAGGGACTGTGATCGAGGACCTCTGGAGAGGGGGTTATGTGTTCCCCATAGTTTTAAAAGACATGACTCTGTTCAAAACATTAACTGAATAATAACATTGTAAAACTAGTATTACTAACTTCATGTTTTACGGGCTAAATGTAATTTAGCCTCGAAACAAAGATGGTTTGCAGTTTTCCCCACTACAATTGCATGGTGTCTTGTTTTTATGCAAATGCTTGCTTGCAGTTCTTCACAAGGTGTCTTCTATAGCATTGTTACTTGCATGCCATTTTTGCGCTGTGTTTTTCACAACTCCTCCTTCTTAAGGGGATATAGGTGAGTATTAAATTGGTAGTTTAGTATTCTACTAAACAGTTGAGTTGTCAGTGTCACAGTGTCTTGTCGAGGATGCTCCCAGGGTTCCCTTTCTCGTGCAAGAGCATTGCCCAGCTCCACTAACCTTGTAAACACCAGCAACCAAACTCATTCATTGGTGGTGAATATAAATTTTCATTACTGGGGAAATTTCACAAGAATTCTCCCATTTTTCACTCAAAGCACACTAACATTACTTTTGAAATTACACATGCTGATGGATGAACAAATTTCACCTGAACAAAAAAGGAGAATATGTCTGCTGCTCACTCACCTCCAAAAGCGATGAAAATAGTAACTGAAGAGTGGAAGCTGCCCATTATTTTTCTCCATGTGCCGAAGAGACAAATATGCAACTAAGAAGCCGCTGTTGAGTACAAAAGGAGTAGAATCGAGGTAAGTCTTCAGTTAACTATCTCTTAACAGATGCCATAAAAGACACTTCGGGAACTTTCGATTGACTGTATTCCAGAATTGAAAACAAGTGTTTTGGTTTCCATGGCAGGCTAAAATCCAATATATTTGGTGGGCATTGATAATAAGATAAATGTCCCACTCTAATGGTTGAAACATTTGCAGTTGAAGAAATTTGCCAAAAATTTCTGTCTTCTCATTCCGGAAAACAATCAATCCAATGCACCCTGGAACATAATGTTCTTCTTTAGTCATTTTATTTGACCCTCTATGGGCGAGGTTGAACATGTGACACTAGGATCAGTGCTGTGTCAAATTGCCTACGGTACTGTTTTGTGAAAGCTATCACTGGTGGACTTATGGAAGCAAGGGTGTTACAGTGGTGAGAGCATTCAACTCCCACCAATGTGGACAGGTTCAAATCCCAGCCTCTGCACCATAAGTGGTTTGAGTTTGTTGATGGTTCGCTCCTTTGCTGTGAAAGGTTTTTCCCTCCTTTCCAAAAACAAACACTTCCAAACTCCAATTCGACCTATGCTGTCTGATCACATTCAATAAATGATTTTAGGAACATTTAATTTGGAGGGGGGGGGGAGGGTCCAGACTTTGGTTCAGAAAGGACTGTTGAACTTTTTTGTGGCAAATTACTTCTCACAGAGATGACCGCGTGCTTCTCAATCTGTGAACACCGGTCGCTGTTGGTGTGGGGAAATTCTGCTTTGTGAGCAGAGGCAAACGGATATTAACAATTTAGTTCGGTAGCAAAATGTAACATGCATTTCATTGAAAATATCAGCCAGTGAAATAGTGATATACAATCCTGTCAATGTAAGATTTCAGTCTCAAACAAGTGTCAGGTCTGATGGGGGGGGGGGGGGGGGGTAGGTTTTTGGACCCCCCAGACCCTTCCCCTGGATCTGCCACTGTTTAATTTCCCAGTTTTTCCACAAAGAGCTCTTATATATGTTAATGAAAAAATTAATGTTTAGAATTAAACAAATCTGTTTTATTGCCGTCATACAAACAGAGACAGCTTTAACCATGTAACATCCAAATCTCCCCAGTTGTATGTTACTGTGGAGGCTGTGTGGCCCACAGGTTACAGCACTGGAATTGCAATCCAGAGGCCCTGCAATGACCACTGGCTGGATTTGTTCTTGAGAGTTCAAGTTCAAATCCTCAGCCAGGCTTGTAAAAAGGCCAAATGGTTTGCCTTCTACCAGTTTGGATTCCGTCTATGTTATCTTCCATTTAAATTATTTGTATCATTATCCCTGAAAAGCTTCAAAAGGAGACAGGAAAATTAAGTATTGATCATCATTTATTATAATTATTTATTATATTTATTATAATTATTTATAATGCAATAATTACATGTTTAACGTACCTCAAGAAAAAGAAACTGTCAACTGAAAAGGTTGCATTTCCTATAGCTTGAAATGTAAAGCGATTAATGATGCCAAAAAATGTCAAAAGGTTACCTATAAAACATACAAAGACACATCACCAAAGAGAAGACACACTAAATGCAAGAAGTTTCTAGTTTCTGTTCCTGGTGTCCAGCCATCATGCTTATAGTCAAGGGGTAAGCGTTTGGCAGTAAACAGATTAAATATAATTATTTTGAACCTGGATCAGAGGGCCACAATTAGTGTACGACCTGTAAATGGCTTTATGGTAAGTTTTAGCTCTTTATAGCACGATAGTGACCAGAAAACCACTTGACTAGCTTCAAAACGCGTTTTTTCGGCAAAAATTCCAGGGGCAAATGGGTTAAAGTAGGTCTAAATTAGGTTGCGGTTTCAGACATCATTGGACCTCAAGATCTCTTCCCCAGTGCATCATTTGTTTAATGTTTCTCTTGTCTACCCTATATACTTTTGTGAAACCGTTCTCGGTAAACAGTGTGAAAATAACTTAGAATGCAGTTTTGTGAAACCGTAGTTACTAAAACATGGAACGACCTAAAACCACCTAAAACCATCTACAACCACCTCAAAAAATTCGACAACCACCTACAACCATCTACAACCACCTCAAAAACATCTACAACCACTCGCAAACAATCTAAAACCATCTAAAACAAGGTATAAATGTCTGAAATAAGGCGAGACGACAACATGTCACGAACATGAAATACGAGAATCAAACAAAACATCCAGCTCCCCCTAAAATCGTACTCTCCCTGGTCCCTTGTATCATCAACCATTGGCTTAAGTCACGAAATGAAATGTGAGATCATGGTAAGTATATTAAAAGACTTAAAGAACTGTACAAAATGAACTATCAAGTCACAAAAAATAATAAAATAAAATAACAAACTCGTACTCGAAAGACTGACTTGATTTGGCTTTTTCTACCCTGGGTACTAGTGAGACGTTTTGGTTCACATTTCATTCGTTTATGCAATGGCACAAGGTAGGGTTTCTCTCTCTCTCTCGGAGTCTGCTTCACTGCTGTTTTGTTCTGAGGTGGCGGATTACATTCCTAAGAACAAGTTAATTTTTTTAGCATCTCATCCGCCAAACATGTTTGTACATTTCCAGGTGACTCCTTTAGATGAACCTAGTGTCTTTCACACCCGTTTCCTGTGTCATCACGCAAGGCTAAACTCCCTTGCGTCACGACACAGGAAACGGAGACTAGTAGGTGTAATCATTGTTAAAAATGTTATTTAAAAAAATCTATAATGCAATGGATTCAGAAGAAAACAAGTTAAGACGAGCCGAAATTAATAAAAATGGGTTGAAAAATTTTAATAGTGAATGATTGTATTTAAAGTAATTTACCTGGATTTTGATATACCTTTATTATGTTTTGGAACCCAACTTTCACCCCGGCCCTCTTCTTGGGAGTGATGGGATATGCGCACTTCTTATTTTCGCTTTGCTCGTTGTAAATACGTCCCCACTATACTATCTGACAGCCTGGCACAGGCTAGAGTAGCTGGAACTTTACGCGCTAAAACGGAGCGAAAAATTTGGATCACATATTCGGGTCTTCCCTCCCCGCCAAGAGACGTTACTGGTAAGAACGTTTTGATTCGTTTTGCTGAAAAGAATTATCAAATATCATTATATAATGTTTTCTAATTCTTGCAACTGTAAACGGGTTAATAGCTGTATAAAATCAGGCTCTACAAGTGAGACACGTTCACACTACACTAAAGGATTCTGCGGGACTACATACATTTGTGTGAAACTATTTCAGACATTTATACCCTGTTTTAGATGGTTTTAGATTGTTTGCGAGTGGTTGTAGATGTTTTTGAGGCGGTTGTAGATGGTTGTAGGTGGTTGTTGAATTTTTTGAGGTGGTTGTAGGTGGTTTTAGGTCATTCCATGTTTTAGTAACTACGTTTGTGAAACACTGGCTAAACTCCATTAAAATAATGGGCCCAGAATGTCTCTGATAAGCAACCAAAGATGCAATGTCTAAGGAACTGAGGAGAGAACTACACCATCCTAAAGCTGCAAAAGTGGTGGCCAAACCACCCCAATGAGAGGAAAACAACCCCCCTCTCATACCTACACTGACACTCCTCAGACATGGGGTTGCACTAAAGGTCCTTTTTGCCTTTAAAATATTGAAACAGTTGCTGCCTACTAGATTATTATTTTCTTCTTCTAAAGTAAATTTTTGGGAGTTTATTGGTGATAAAAACATGAAATAACTCACTTGGACGACCAGTCAGTGCCTGAAAAGCGTAACAGTGTCCAAGTATAACCCACCACATACTCAATACTCTCATGCCATTGACAGATGTTATTGCACCTGGAGGAACTTTAGTACTCAAAATGCGGTTTGTGTTTTGGATAAGAGAAAAACACAAAAGGAATTTTGCCACCACATCTGTGTATAAAAAAAACAATTAAACTAATAAATTGCCTTTCACACTCAACAAAAAAATATTCAGCATAGATCTATATGAAAGTGAACATGATCGTTACCTGTAGCTCAAAATAGGATTCATTTCATCAATTTATGTCAATTCCACCGTCAGGTATATTATGAACTCACATGACACAATGGCTTGCTCTCCAGCTGGCTTGATTAGCTCAATGGATAGAGCATTGTGTCTGGCCAATGCAAAGGTCAGGGTTTGATTCCCAGTCAAGCCTGAATTTTTTTCAGGTTATTTTTTTTTCAAACACTTTGGTTGTTCATTCTACTCTGATGATAATGTTCACTTTCTTAGACAACCTAATAAGGAAAACTGACATCCGCTGCAGGCAAGCCTGAAATCTGGTTCAAAAGATACACAGGAAATTGATCCCTCAGCATGTGACCTTACTGCAGCAGAGATAGGTGAAAAAGGCAAGACAGAAAGCTGCCCTAATCATTGCACAGGCCTTTCTCCCAGTAACTCCCTTGGAATTGGCCATATGGCCAACAACCACACCCCACCCCCCCTGCCCCAAATCCCCGCCAAGTAACAGCCAATTATGGCTTCATGGTGTTATATTTAACCGTCTTGGCTAAACAGGTTGCAAAATAAATAAGAGTAACAACTGAAGCCGGCAAGAATCAGTTTAAAAAAGGTATCTGATAACATTCAAAGCTTACTTGGTTCCTTTGGCTGTTCAGGAAAGCTGGTTAATGAAGAACTGTAACTAACTTTCCCCTCAGGGAGGGAATGAATCATTTGTGAGTTGTCGCTGATACCATCATGTTTTCCAAAGACTGGAACATGAGGAGGAGCCTGATCATTATCAGTAGCTATGGAAACATTTCTGATTGGCATAAATCCATCACTTTTGTTCACTGTTGATGGGCGTGGTTTAAAAAAGCTAATGAGTACGTCAAGGACTGTTCCAACAAGGCAGAGAGACAAGATTATTCCACACAAGGTTCTAAATATAAGAAGAAAAGAAAACAAAATATTCAACAAAACGTTTCATTACCAAACCCACACTTTGACACCAAACCTTTCAAGGCCATCATTCAAAGATGCAATGATTTATGGCCACGTACAGCACTGTAATCATCTCAAACACAATATGTTTCACATAAGGGGCATTAATGTTAGGTAAGCCAACAAAGAAATAACACAACACACAAGGCTTTGATAGGTGAAATTGGGCAGGGAAAAGCCAGCAGGGCTCGGATAGAACCAACCGACCAGATAACCCATCGGATGAGGGGCCTCGGCAAATGGCGCCATGCTGAGGGGGTGCCTCATGCCTGTACTGTAAGGTGAGCATGGGTCACACATCTGCATGGCTGGGATGATGTCCTTGGTCAAGTCAACCAAGTCCAGCAGAATACACATGCCCCTGTGTAACGAGGGAGTAATTCCCCGCCTTGAATTTATTAATTTAACACAAAGACAGCTAAGCTTACAAGCAATAAAGAAAAAACAAAACACAAATAATAAGCAGAAGGTAAAATAAAAGACAAGCAACCACACGAAGCTTATAATAAGGGGAAGGTGGGAGGGTTAACTTTGCCTCTTGAACTTGCAGCGATTGAAGAAAGTGCCGACTGAGAGGGCATTTAGCATAATATATAAGCACAGTGCTAAATAAGGAAATACCATGTGGGGTAAACCACAGTGATCTGCAGGTTAATGCTTGCTAATATTAACTTTTATTTTATGCTCAAATATCATTAAGTGGATTGGACTCTGCTTGCCATAGAGTTTCAGTAACTCAGTGGTTGGAGCATCTGATCTAGGACTCACAGGGTTGTGAGTCTGATTCTCAGCTGGACCTCAAAATTTTTTTGTACTTTGAGGTGATTAAATTCTCTTTCTCCTTGAATTATGAGATGATAAAAAGACAAGTCACAAGTATTTAATATGCTTATTTGCCATTGTGAAATTTTTTTTCCTGTAATAATCTATCGAACATTTTTTAAAATTGATTATTGTGTTGCTTAAAGATTTCCATTGATGGTTGATTATAATTGATCATCGGCACACCATTACATGATACAAATGGTAAAAACAAAAACATATTGATATTTCCAGCAACAATTTGCATTACTTTGAACTCATAGCAGAACAATATTGCAAATTTATGACTTAATACTTGAGCTAGGTTAGCTTGGGGCCGGAATTGCACATAAATAATTATTCTTATCTATTATGTGACGATATTGCATTGTGTTAACTTCTCAGATCTTAGTAGTTGCATGTGTGCGCTCGGGCTTGCTTTTGTCACAGTTTACTGCCATGGCCGCCTGTGAGTTCACTATGTTCTGATCAAACAAGTTGAAGCCAGTTCTTTATAAATAATACCATCACAAGTACGTTGGGTATGATTGTCCGGTTGATTGAGTCCTGAATAGAACTGTTGTTGTTGACAGTGACTGACATTTCAACAACCTGTGTGGTTGTCATCTACAGAGTCAAAGTGAGTTGTATCACATTATATTTTAGCTGATGGTATTAAACTCTGGTTATTTGACCTGACTGGTCAATTAAAATGCACTGTTAATTGTTATTGGTCCTCTGTCAGTTAAGCCGTGATGTGATTGGCTGTAAAGACTCGTAATGTCATCAGTGCATTTTGAGCTACCTGTCTCTTGTCACAGTTAAACAGTCCTTTATTGTTAGCCAAATACATATCGTCAGTCATCCAGTCATTCTTTCGTAGTTAGTTTTGCTTGATTCTGTCCATAAGCCATTTGTATGGTCCTGCTAACTGTTGACTATGATTTAGTGGCATTTGTTCTAAGTAAGTAACCCAGCTTTCTTTAATTTTGTAACATAATACTATAAATTCTGTGCAATTTTTATTTCAAAGATTCATATAGCTATGTACTTACAGAGTAATTATTACCCCAGTTGTGTATTCTGGTTCTTTCTTGCAGTAAATAGGTTTAGCCTCTTTGCTCCCCGGTTCAGCAACTTGTGGACTGAATTCAATCGTTATGTTAACTAATTTGAGAACTAAAAAGGAAAAGGACGCAGTTAACTATGTTATATTGTTATATTTTTGAGTGCTATTTCTTAACCTTGACATTGATTTTCATTGCGAGTAAAACATAAATAAAATCCACAGAAACATTTTAACAACTGACATTTATAATAACAAATTTAAAGGAAGGCACATTTGAAAAGTGGTCAGTCATAGATTTCTTCCCACAGACAAACTGTACTGCTAATTTTCAGGCAAATGCTGCACGGAAAAGGCTCTGTTTAATCATGTGCTGGTGTTTATCAATAAGGCAATTTTCCAATGACATCATGATGATGCCGAAACCTCAGCTTTTCACACTCTTTTTAAATTGTCTCTGTTCCACTAAATTGCTGTTCATTAGCAAATTTTTTGTAGTTATTCACACAAGAGAGTGAGAAATGACTGGTCCTTTTACAAGAGCTGAGTATAATGCAGTTCAGCTAAAACAGACATGCACCATTTACAATAGTTTAGTCTGGTGGGGAAATTCTGACAAAGCTCACTTAGAAAAAAGGACAGCTAGTAAAGCGATTTTCGTATGACCTTGAAAAGTGGTTTAAGCAAGTGCAAGGCTGTGCTCTAGCAGAGTACGGTGGCCCGTGGTGTCAACTTTTGTTCTTGAGCGACTAGAAAAGCTTAGCTTTTTCATAGAAATCATATGCTGAGCACAATCAATTTCACAAGTTCAGAGCACTGGGCTCCCTTCAATATTTCTTAGTGCAAAACCTTGAAGGGTTCATTTTTTGTTTTATCAGCCAATGGATGGAAAGATCAAAACATGGCCTCTTTGTTTTCCTGCCAAAGGAAACCCTAATATGCAGAAGGCATTGTTCGATTGGCCAATCGTGTCGCAGTATGACATCAAAGCAAAGTATCATTTGATTTCTGGAAAGTTCTAGGGCATGAAGGTTTTTCACCCGAGTGTTCACTTTAGCAACCAAATACCACGCACGTTTGAATCCATTTGATAAACCAATAAAATCGCTCTATGTCTGTTCGTTTGTTGTTTCTGTTTTGTTCGCGCGTTTTTATTTCATGGTCACACGAAAATCACTCTAAGTTGAACCAATGAAGATTA
The DNA here is from genome assembly GCF_958299795.1 of Porites lutea. Taxonomy (NCBI): domain Eukaryota; kingdom Metazoa; phylum Cnidaria; class Anthozoa; order Scleractinia; family Poritidae; genus Porites; species Porites lutea. The sequence continues at coordinate 2,777,851 of NC_133211.1, forward strand.
AAGTTGTTATTGACCATCTGAAAAATCAGACTTCCCCTCAGGGTGCAAAGAAAGTTAGTTTTGCAGCTTGCCTTTTAGGCAAGTTGAACTTAGCCTGAACTATCCAAGCCAGCAGGATTGATTACACTTCTTCTGTAAATTATTTGAATTCCCCCAGAAAATTTCACTAGCACATCGGGCAAGTTAAGAACAGAATTCACAAGTCCAATAGCAAAATACACTAGCCCCGGGATATCAGACTCAACTTTCTTCGCAAACTCCTCAGTTAACCATTGATTAAAATCAAATAAATCTACCCCACACTTTTGTACACAATGTCTATATGATCTGTACAGGGTTCGTACAGATTTTTGATCCAAATTTCAAGACTTTTTCCAGACTTTTTCAAAAACAATAATTTCTTTTTCCAGACTCAAGGTTATAAAATAGGTGATCAACAGAAACCTTAAAAAACGCAGGAACAAAGCTTTTTCCATGACTTGCAGGCAAGATTGAATAAGATTTGACCAACAAGACAAAATTTCACTTGTGAAGCACGTGTTGTAGCTTTAAAAAAAAACACAAGTGAAGCACTTGTTGTAGCTTTAAAAAAACACAAGACTTTATACCATTTTTTTAAGGCTTTACTTCTATTTTCCAGACTTTTTCCAGGTCTGGAAAATGGCTGGGTACATTTCAAGACTTTTTCAAGAAATATTCAAGACTCTGTACGAACCCTGTCTGTATCATATAATGCAAGAAAATGTATCATTGCAGCCCTAGCTACAACCAGTTGCAAAAGTACTTGAGACACTGTACCGTATTTTGACATAAATAGCCTGTCCATGACCTTGTGCTTGTGATCCCCCCTCCACCCCTTATCAAAGTTGCTAGCAATTCAAGACCATGCTCAAAACTTGGAGCAACAACTTTGAATGGGAGGGAGGAGGGAGGTCAGTGTTATATCTCACAGACCTGTGACCAGGAGCGATTTGAAGCAAGAAAGGTCGGTTTTTTTGTGGGAGTGTCTCAACATTTTTGCAGCTGGTTGTAGCATAAATGAAAAAATAAACTTTTCTATACAAACAATGGTCACCTTACAAGCAAAAAATTTATCCACCAAGTTAGTTAAATCTTTCTCATCACATTGTTTGGGTGCACATATTCCCCATTGTATAGGAAATTGCTGGAATAATAGAAAAGAGAAAAGTTACTCTTAATAAATAAGGAGTACCGGTACTTAAAAGTTCACCACACACATCATTTACTCCTTTTTCTAAAAGTACAGCAGGGGTATTTTATTTGCAGAATGCAGAACGCTGAATGTACATGTAGAATGCAGAACACCAAATGACACTGAAGTTTAGTGATTAGGGTTTATAGGAAACAGAGTGAATAAAGTTTTAGGTCAACTTCAGTGGCGGATCCAGACCTTCATATAAGGGAAGGGCCCAGTCATCCAGACCCTGAGATGAGAGGGGGGGTCTGGTCTCCAAAAATTTTTTGGGCCTTTGGCCCTTAGTTTGTTCTACAAATAAGGGGAACCCCCTGGATCCGCCACTGAACTTTTCCGGTATAATGACTCTAAATGGAACTTGATTCACTCTGTTTCCTAACCATAATCACTAAATTTCAGAGTCATTTGGCCTTTTGCATTCTAAATTCAGCATTCAGCATTCTGCAAAATACCCCTGCCACTAAAAGTATGAATTTATACAATCTTCTTTTAGGAAGTAAAACCTTCAAAATACTCAATTATCCACTCCCCTTGTGGGGCTTTTCAGGGATAATGAAACAAATAAATCTAAATGGAAAAACAAGGTTAAAAATCCCAACTGGTAGGAACGGAGGCACACCAGTTGGGCTATTTACAAGTGTGGCTGTGGATTTGAGCTCAGGTCTACCCAAAACAAATCCAGCTAGCAGTTAGGGCAGAACTTGAGCTCGGAGCCTCTAGATTACAAATCCATTGCTTTCACCACTCGGCCACGCTGCCTCCCTACAGATAAAGACACGGATTGACAAACATTGGCCTGGTTCTCATATGCCGCCGATGCACCTGCGACATGGCCGCCGGTACTGCCTGGGATACTGTTCAGGTATGAGAACAGAAGTGGCCAGCAACATTGCCTATACCACTCTTTACACCCGGCATGCCTGCGAAGTTGACTCAAGTTCAACTTCGCAGGCATGCCAGCGATAGAGCTCTGCGATGGCTCTAGATGCCGGCGGCGCATGTTCTCATTCATCCGAGAAGTGTCCCAGGCGGTACCAGCGGCTATGTTGCAGATACATCGGGGGCATATGAGAGCCAGGCTTTAAAGAAGTTTGAAATGGATTGCCAGCATGCAAATAAAAGTGGTGTCCGATAGCCTGGAACCAGTGGATTTTGCTATCGGGCCAGTGAATTCTGTTATTAACTTGCCCGATGGGCAAGTGATTTTTTCTTGGGGAATTCAAATTACAGAAGAAATGTAATCAATCCTGCTCATCAAATCTTTTTCAGGCTAGTTAAAATGACTTTCAGGCTAGTACATGCTAGCTACAGCTTGCCTGAATGGCAAGCTGTAAAACTGACTTTCTTTGCACCCTGATTGCACTGAAAACCTATCAGCCTAACAGTTTTTCAAACTTCATTTTTGTTGTTTTTAACATTTGAAATGACTTGATACAATGCTACACAAATAATGGGAAACATATTTGTTTGATACTAAGCTGTGGTTTAGCCATTCACAAGCCATTACAATGTATTTCTCAAGTTCCATCACAAAAATGGATGGTAATCAAATGGTGAAAGCATTCTCACCTTGGTCAGTGGTTGAATAGGTGTATCAAAGAAGGCCATGCAGTAATGTGCATCAGGAACATACTTTGTGCACTCTTCATACGATCCTAACCAGGCAAGATTTCCAACAAGAATTCCACTTGGAGGTTTACCAGTAGCATCCAAGTCTGAAAAAATAATGAATCTAACATTATTCTGTTGATTATCAATTAAAATCGATAATTGATCAAAATCTTTTAAAAATGTGTGAGGAAAAAAATTCGATCTATGATTACACGAAAAAAATACAATAATATAATAATTATTCTATTTCTTGTTGACAATAAACTTGTTAAACACTTGAGTGTTGTCTTTTTCATGGTCTCATAATTAAGTAAGAAAGGAAATTTGATCACCTATAATCTATACAGCATTTTGATGCCACAAAACTTTAAATTTGTGAAACTATGGGATTGGTTAACATATTCAAGAAAGAACAAGATGATAGAAGTTTCATTGGTAAAAATCTGGCTGTAAGTACAAAATAATAGATGGGGACATATATGCAGTGTTATGCTCTTCACCAAATTCAAATAATAATTGTTTTCTTTAAACTCTACATCATTAGTAAGTTAAATTGAAAGGAAATCCCAACAGGCTAACCCTTTTATTGTTTCTCAAAATCTCTGGTGACAGTTAGAAAATTTGGGATCATTATACATCTCTGGGAAACTGCCCACCTACCCCTCCCCTAAGCCAACACTTTGCCCCAGGTGAGTGGTAAGTGTTGATGTTGGCTTAAGGGAGGGGTAGGTGGGCAGTTTCCCAGAAACATATGATTATCCGAAATTTCTAAGTGGGGAAGAAGTCTGAATTAAGAGAATAAGGCCTGCTTTACATTTCCACCAAAAGGGCTATTAAAGGATGATAATCAATTGCCAATAGTGCTGCACTGGCAGATTATCACACTTGATTTTATCGGAGGATAGCACTAAAACACATTTTGTGCATGGCCGCCTGTATATAGAAACTTTTATAGACTGAATAAAGACACTTTCCTCCTTCAAAACAGCAAGAAATTAAGACAGTAAAATCCCTCTATCAAAGGTGCTAACAGCTTATCACTAATGAGGAAATTCCAGTGCCATAGACATGCAAGCAATAACTGCTTTCAGCTTAGGGTGACTGTAAAGGAGGATGTTACCATCTTCCCAGCATGCCTTGTGCCTATTTTAGGGTGATTGTTTCCAGTCTGTGTGATGAAAAAATGAATTTTACTTGAAGTTTCTGAGAAATTTTTGCCGCTTTAAAGATGAGATATGGAGGTAAAGTAGGTCTGCATAATTTCTCATCTTTCACTAGGAAGAAAGAATGATTTCCTGATTAAATTATCCTGTTTTCTGTAAGATTTGACCATGTGACCTTTCTTTGTCATGCATCATTGCTTATCGGTTATATTCATAGTGTTCTTGAGTTATTCATTTCGGTAATCAAACGAGGAGTCGATTGAGAATTGAGACAAAAATCCATGCTATTATACTTCAAGCATTCTAACGAACCCAATCAACTCCCTTCGACTCCACTTTTTCCCAGCAAATTTTCATCTTAAGGGACTTGTCAGAAATTAGCAGGGGGGAGGGGGGGGGTGGGAATTTTAAATTTTGGTTCAGAAATGAGGTGACCCATCCCTGTAGTGGGAGTGAAGTTTGCTAACCCTTCCCTTGACCTTGGCCTAAAATATCATGACCCTCCCCCTCTTGTATAAATGATAAAATCAAGTTCTTGCAATACACTAGGGTGAGTCAGTATTATGAAAGCTCAAATTATAGAGCGGTTTTCATTTGAGTGTCGAAAAGTAATTGGTTTTGCACTTTCTACACGATGCGATTGGCTTAAAAGATTCGCGCCACCTTTTCATCCAATCAGAAGTAAAACCAAAGCCAATTGTGACGCGCTTGCATGCATTTTCCCGCGCTTTGCGTCAGCTACATGTAATTACTTCGAGTTTTGATTGGTTCAATGTATTGTCTGTGTCCTATGTGATTGGCCAGAGTAATTACTTTGGTTTTGGTTCTACGACACTCAAACGAAAACCACTCTATTTCTAATCTGTTCTTTGTAATGCCATATACATATATTTTAGATGACAGCATTAAGAGTCCGACTCTGATTCTGACAGCTGATCACTCGACTCTCCTTTTCTCCCAGGTATTTTTTACAAAATAAAGAACTTCTTTTTTCTTCTGTGGGTGAACCTCTACATGATCACGGACACATATTTTCATGACCCTCCCCCTTTTAACGGCCCATTTTTCATGACCCCTCCCTTATCTGCAGTCTCAGAAAGTTGTGACCCTCCCTTTGTTTCCACTCCCTCCCCCCTGCTAATTTCTGACAAGTCCCTAAACGTGGAGTATTTTTGGCGCTATCTTATTATGATTAGAGACAAGTTTGTGTTGCAGGAGTGCATTTAGTAATATTTTCAACAACTTACCAATTGCAATTAAATAGCATTCATTTACTTATTCTTATATTCAGACAGGAGATTACTGTAACTGTAGTTATTGTTTCACGACAGTTAGTGTTGGAGGTCAACAAATTATTTGAAGCTGCAAAAGATGCGTACATGTTAGTGTATGGGCCAGCTCAGTAAGATACCTACTGGTCATGTTAATCATGGATGAATTATTCATTGCGTACCGAGTTTCTTGTAGCCAGCTTCTTTGATAAATTCTACATTCAATGCATATTTTACTACAAAACACGTACCAAGCTTTTTTTAAAAAAAGTATTACTGAACATTATTTTATTTCAAAGCGGACCCCGTAGCAAGGGTTTATCAGTAAGCTTTTTATTTACATAGAAAACAAAATCTTAAACCTGAGAAGGGTATCTGTAGCTACCTCGTGAAATTCTATTGTACAATCGATACAGTTTACGCAGAGTATGCTGGATTTCTAAAAAATTATTTTGCGTCTCTGTTACCTCCGCAGTGACACTTTCGAAAATAAAATGAGGCACGCTGGGTCAGCCGTTTTGACCACAATGCATGACAGGACGATGGTAATATCCTCCTTTAGTAATAATTACTATTACAATTATTGTAATACTTAAACCAATCACATCCTATAGCATTCCCTCATAAGTCAATCAGCGTTGCAGCCAAATCTGGCCACAGTGTACCCTGCGAGCAGGGGCCCTTTGATCTTCCTAGACGAGTCTTCCCGAGTTATCTAGGAAGATCGAAGGGCCTCTGCTCGCAGGGTAGCCGCAGCGTAACAGCGTGGTGAGAGTTAGTATCGGGCCCAGCGTGATCGTATGACATCGCAAAAATTGGGCCAGATCTCAGCTCAGGTTACCCACTGCGAGATAATGTGGCGCGCTACAAACTCGTTAGCTCGAGAAAACAGCCGACAGTCTCTCGAGTGTGTGGTTACGATTAAGTGATTCAACGCCTAGTTGGCAATGCTGCTATTAAAGTTTGACACCAACGAAACTTATATACCTGCCGTGTAGGCCACCATGAATATAAACCGGCGGCGAGATCGCGCGAACAATCCATTCTTTAGGCAATAAAACAGAAAAAAGGCCAATTGTTCTTCAATTCAACCTTGAAGTTGACCGAATGCGTTCAAGCGTTTATTTTAGTCATACTTACAATACTCCAGAAGTTTGGGGTTACTAAACAGACTGTGGAGGCTGTAGTTGCATTGCACAGAGACGTTAAGAGACCAACTTGGAAGTTGGGAAAGTGGAAATGGAACTCCAAACTTTTGTGCAATTTGACTGTAGGAATCAGAAAGAAATCCAGGAGATGCAGTTAAAGGTGTTGCAAATGGAAGGAAAACGAGAACACTGGAGAAAAATATCACCGCAAACGAAGAACCTGCCGCCATTTTAATTTCCCGGCGTTTATCTTCAGTCACAAGATCTACATGACGTCATTTCTTACTTAAAAGTAAGACAAGTAAATATATATAATGATGTCAATGTTGACAGTGCCTTTCAAAATATTTTCGACAATTTTAACAAGTTCCTTCAAACGTAAACCAATCTCTCTTTTCTTCGTTAATTTACAAGTAAATTCTACAGCTGTTTTAGAATCTTTATTTCCCGGGTCCATTTGGATCTGCATGATCGATGATGTTTCTAATTTATCTCGCTAGTGAAGCTCTTAAAAGGGCTCTTGCTTTGGTTCTTAAGTGTATGAATATGAGATAAGTATACTTTACCCAATAACTTAACTTTCTTTATTTTTTCGGCATTTTACGTTTCCCATTTTATCCCATACAATATCATTAGAAGGGCACACAGTCTATTAGTTTGGGTAGCCTGTGCACCGAGCTCACAACGTATAGAAGTCAGTTTCTATTTTTATGAATTGACCCATTTTTTAGATTGAATGAAGAACACTTTACTTTTCAGGAGCCCATAACCCGAAGCGAGCAACTTCCATGCGCTTGTGTCACGGCGTTTTCACGGGTCAGTTTATTTTTAGAACGGTTTTGGCGCGAGTTTTGAATATCTTTAAATTCCAAAAACCAGTCAGCAAAACCTACAGACCTAAAAATGTGATTTTTTTTGCCTTTTAATAACGTTTAGTTTTCCTTTTTGATATCTAATAGTTCGAATACGCTCATAGACATGGTGGAGATTCTATTTTCACGGGAAAAGGTGCCCTAAAATGTGTCTAAAAATAAACTGTTCCGTAAAAACGCCGTGACATAGGCCTAGTATGGAAGTTGCTCGCTCCGGATTATGGACCTCATTATGGGCTCCTGTTTTCATCTACAGTACAAACATTCTGGTACGTTTGCTAACCGTAAATATGGAGAACTGTCTTACCCCAAAGAGGGCGACATGGGGGTTTACGGTATTGCGGTATCGGGCTTTTTTTCATGCGGTATTTCGGTAATTTTAATTTTCACGTGCGGTATCATCTAGCTCTGCGGTAAGCGGTTTTTCATCATTTTGGCTGACGGTATTCGGTGAAATAAGATTGTTCACGGTATTACGGTACCGTTTATTTGCGCTTTCCTTTCGATACAATGCGCAAAACAAAACACAGTGGGACATAAAGGTCAATAAAAGTTAATATTTAGAAGTCTTGAGACATAACGGTAAATGATTAAACCATTTGTGGGTCATTTTGTGACAGTTAATGGTCGATAACATACAATGTGATTGTTGTTGCATCCAATAACAATGAGTCGTCTCGAGTTACCTTACCAGGCTTTTCGATCTGTGAACCTGTGCCGGTAATTCGAGGACCTACACGTTTTCTCACAATGGCCGAGGTTACTGAGGTTGAAGACGGCGTGGTCATCATTCACATTGACTGTAAGGCAATCGTTTATGAAGAGAGGAGGCGAACATTATCGCAACAAGAATAAGTTTAGATGTCGGGTTTCGAGAATTGAAAAACGCCTTGTAAAGTTAAACGAGAAAATTTGGTAAGTTTGTCTCTCACCGGCGCGGCGTGTGAGACAGTCGAGATAGTTAACCCCGTGAGAGACTGACGTGCTAGACTAGACCCACTTATCAAAACTCGCACTAGACGTGCGTAGAAAGGCTTTTGGTTGGTTTGTTTTTCGCGCTTTCAAGAGTTATTTTCATTGGAGTTAATTGGCTGTATTAGCGGTAAACCCATAGAAACTGTGGTCTATGGCTTTTATAAAATAACTTTAAGTAAAACTCTGAGTTTACCGGCACAATAAACCATAGGTTTTTAACCAATCAGAAGGCGCGCACTATCTTAGTTATTTTATAAAAGAGGGTAGACTATGGAAAAAAATTGTGGTCGATTTGTTATATTCTCGAATGCAAGATTTCTCAGTAGTGAGCCATTTTTCGAAAGTCCCGTTAACTTTTCGAGACCTGAATCAATATTCAAATAGAAAACTAAGGAATACAAGCGTAGGTCCTACCTAGTCCATGTCTTGGCCCTGAGAGCCCCAGTCTGGCATAAAATGAGGGGAACCCACGCCTCTTCCCTAGATCTGCCCCTGTTCTTAGCCCAGATACAGTTTTCTTTTTTGCCCTAGATACCCTTTCTAAATACTTTAGGTACATTATTTATGAAGAAGGCGATGACAAAACTACGAAATGAGAGATAACATACTACGCTGTAGAACGTCAGAAACCTCAATGAACACTGAGTATGATCTTTATACTTCCTTCATTGATCGTGTTTTAATAAAATCAAACGTATTCCATACGTGCAACTTTAAGAAACGCCTAGCTATCTGAACTAAAATCAATTTCTTGACACTACATGTAATTTTATCACTTTGAGGAAATATATAGGTAGGTTAAAATGATCTCATAAACAGGTTCTATAGCTTTCTATAAAAAACCAAGAGACCTTAATACTCTATTGTAAAAACAAATCATATAATTTCTTAAAATATAAAAACCATAGCCAGGTTTCAACTGGAGGAGATTTGTCCGGATCCTTTTTTCCGTTTACGCACTGATACGTGAATCTTGAATCAGGAGATTTTAAATCCGGAATCTAAGGAGAATACTGCATACAAGCCATATTGAATTAATTCGATTTAAGGAGTATTATGGGATGCCCAGGGGGTATGAGCACATTTCGTTTGTATTTTCGAGCGCTTTTCGGGGCATTTTTTCTTAAAGTTTTCTTAGAATAAGATTGTAATGGGAAAAAAGATCCTTATGCCGTGTTTGGATGTGATAATAATCGCCTTTTCCCCGAGAAATATACAGTGAAAGACCATATTTCTAATACTAAACTAGAAAAAGGTGATCATCATTACATCCAAACACGGCATAACGATCTTTTTTCCCATTACTATCTTATTCTAAGAAAACTTTGAGAAAAAATGTCCCGAATAGCGCCTGAAAATACAAACGAAATGTGCTCATGCCCCCTGGGCATCCTATAATACTCCTTAAATCGAATTATTTCAATATGGCCGCCGTATCGGTAAAAAGGTCTAATCGCACGGTTCACAGTTCACAGTTCAGTTTCATTTAATTTGTTAAATGTTGGCAAAATTCTCTGGGGTTGAATCCGAAAGGACCTTATCCAAGTTTAGAAAAAGAAAAAGAAAATTTTTGTACTGTGTTCACCAACTCCATAGAACGAGCGCATGAAATTAGGAAGTTCCATGTCGCAGTCGTGTGTAACGACGGCTAAGAAATGTACAAAAAAGCGTGATGCACGTGCAAAGTTGTTGTTTTGCTCATATAAACTTATCCCTTTTTGCCGTTCTCCATGGCAACGTGACGTCACACTTCTCCTCTCTATTACTTCTTTGGTTTCTTTACTTTTGGCTGCACAAAAAAGAGTCATCGGGAGATAAACGGAATGAGATGACAAAAATGATGAGAAACTGGACATTTCTAAAGCTCTCCTTCTCGAGTGGCTTCTCAAGCTATCCCCCAAAGACTGCCAGGCGCTTCGTTTTCCCGTTTTTCGCAGAGGTGGGCGCGAAACGCGAGAGAATGGTGACGAAGCACAAGGGACCATGGGAAGGAGAAAGACTTGAAGTCTCGCCGGTTTTCTCCCTCTCACCTTCCTTTGCGCGCAAATTTTCAACGAGAGAGAGTCGTTTGGGTCAACAGGCAGCCCCAGAGGGAGAGAGTACTCGCACGCTAGCTGAAGCTTTCATCTATAAACACATCTCTGTGGCAAACCTTAAAAACACCTGCTAGTTATACAACCTAGATTTCATGTTATTCCAGGGAATGAGTCAAAAGTGGCTTTCAACTGAGAGAGCTTTAGATCTGAGGACGAGAAGGAGTTCGAGTACGAGATTTAACTTAAAGTTATCCATCCCTAAACAGCCGGGGCCTGAAGCAAAAAAGAGACCTAAGAGACATCAGAGCTCAGCGTTGAGTTTTAAAAATCAGTTTCTCCAGTTGCATCATGGGAAACTCGACACACACTGATACAATGAAGGCTGCAGCATATGAAAGGACCACCGAACCAGTAAAGAAAAAGGACTGTGGAAAAAAAGGAGAAAACACAAATAATTCCTCAGTAAATAGAACATAAATAAAGCCTCCAAAATCAATGTTGTATACAGCCTCATACCCGGGGTTCCCCTCCCGAAACTTGAGTTAACGAAAAATAAAGATTATTATCATTCGATGCAAATTTTTCCTTCTTTTCATTGGCCGAAAGTCCACCAATAACCTGCAAATTACTGTCTACAAATAATGGTCTGCTCATGCGAAATGTCGTCCAACTGTGTTTGGCTGCAAATAATACTCTGGTCATGCGTAAACGAAACCACGCTTTTCTCCTTCTTGCGATCGCTCGTGCTTGAAAAAATTAATGGCAGATTGCTTCGCTTCCCGAAGATATTCATTAAAAAACAAACTTGGTGATCGAATGATAAAACAATTATTGAACTCGGTTATCGAAATATATCGTGATTTGTCAGTGTCTCGAGGATCGATTATTTGCCTCAGCCTCTGTCTTCGGTAAATAATTGATCTGCTCGTAACTGACTAATCACCATATTTTGCTCAACCTCGTCCAATAATTGTTAATTATTGTTGTTGTTATTGTTGTTATATTTTCACATGGTACTATTTTTTTAGTATGTGGTTCTAACTTTGAGTCTGTGGGTGTGACCGTTTAAATGAAACCTCTTCTGCAGTTCTTTCATAAAGAGCTGTATGTTTTCAGAATTTTACTAAAGAATTTTGGGAGTTTTTGTCGAATAGGGATCCAAGTCAAGGTTTAATGTTTAGTTCCAGTAAAAGGTTTTACTCAAGGATCAGAATTGTTACTTACAATAAGGACATCAGAGTAATCGTGATTAGTCTCCAGGGAACCGAGATATGTGACCAGGACGATAGGATGAACCAGGTAGGCACAGTAAGTCAGTCGGCTTAATGGGATCCAGAAATGAGCTGACAGAATTTTGTCCACCAAACCTACAAAACAGAAAACCACAGTCAGAATTACATGAAATGAGCTCAAACATGCTTCAAAGTCAGCCAAATAATTCCAACTTCTGTTTTATACTCTTCTAGTGCAGTCAAATAGGTGGCACCTACATTGGATTAGGGTTAAACGCGAGTTACTGCAGTAAATAAGGTAAGGTAAGGTACTTATATGAGATGTCGATATTGTCCTGAAAAGGTGCCTCAGAAGATTCTACGTCCATTAGCGAACGAAACTCTAGACAACCTTTGGGTGTTTCTCTAACACTTACAATGTTAAGGAGATTTTCGACTGCAACCAACTCAAGTCTGACTAACAAATCGACACCTACCTCCGAGCCCGCGATGACATGCAAAAATCACCCAAGCTAGTGCCAAGCCCCACGCGCAACGTGAGAAGGTCCCGTATATGATATTTTCGGCGCGATTGAAGGGCTTTGGATTGTCCTTTCTCACAGCACTGTATTCACCGTACAGTGTAGATAAAGCCAGAACGATTGCAACACACCACCCAGCAACATTGAACATATATGTACGCACCTTGGAAAAGGAAGAAAGTCAGCTTACCAGTTTTAGGAACCTGGTTGTGTTTACATTGTTTTATTACTTACACTAAAAAATAAATTTCAAATTAAAAAATACTGTTAATAATATGAGTAATTATAATCAAGTAGTTTTAACATTTCATAACATTTCTTGCTTCTCAGAACCAGCAGTCCCTGAGTTTGTATGGGATTAAACGTTTCTGGGAAACTGCCCACCTACCCCTCCTCTAAGTCAACAATAACACATACTTCTCACGTAGAGAAAAAATGGTGGATTAAGGGAGGGGTAAGTGGGCAGTTTCCCAGAAACGTATAATGATTCGTATGAGCAAGCAAACCATAGTACTTTAATCTGAGACACTGTATTGGTTTCTTATCGTGGCATTCTCTTTATTTTTTATATAAGAACATAGCTGAATTGGTTCTTATAAATATGGCACTGCGCTATTAGCCAACTTTCAGCCTGATGTTCTTAATCCGCTCGTTCTCATAAGTTGGTGTTTACTGTACCGCAAGTACACCACATCAGCACATTTGCCTTGCTTATGTAATCTATAGTCAATAAATTGGAATGGTTATAAAGCCCGTGAGGCTTCTTTGTTAAATGTTTTTGTTAGCTTTTTTAGACTTAACCGTGCACAACGTTCAACAGCATTCCTATCATTTTGAACTTACTGACCTATAAAAACATTGCATTAATTGCGCATGGTCAAGGAACTTCCAAAATAAAGTGGAGCACCGTTGTTTTCACCTTTGATTTTACCAGCTTTCATAACCGGTGTCCTCTACTAACTTTGTGTAATTGTAGCCTGAGAAAACAGCCGACATTTCGCGACGCCAGCTCTAGTTTCCCCGCGTAATGATGTCTGAGAAACGAGCGCAGAAATTCCATACTGATGACGCGTCACCCCCAGATTTGGGTATTGCTTATGACTGGACGAAGCAAATTCCAACCAATCAGAAGCACTATCCAATCTGGGTAATGACAAGTCATCAGCATGGAATTTCTGTGCTCGTTTCTCAGACGTCATTACACGGGGAAACCAGAGGTGGCGTCACGAAATGTCGGCTGTTTTCACAGGCTAAGGTAATCTGACCTGCGTTAACAAATAAGTCATGTATGTACGTATGTTCAAACTTGTTACCTTGGGCATCTTCCAGTCCTTAAAGTGTAGAATTATGTGTCCTAACAGCATACCAACAAGGTAGGGTGCAATGCGACAGTACGGTTTCACATACGTCAGAGACTGTGAATCTATACCTTTGGCCCTACGAAAACAAAATTATTCGCATATGACCTGGTATTCGCAAAGTTTTGTTTACACATTGGCTGGGGCTGGATATTGGATTTTTGTTATCCCAGAGATGGTCAGGGTAGCAAGGTGGACTGTTCACAGACTGTTCATGCGCTTAGTGAAACAAGTGACCACCTTGGTTTCAAAAGTACCATTGGGGCGGGTGTCGGAAATTATAGCGGTAGAAGGAGGGAAACCGAACCCCTCCCAGAGGGGAAAAATAGGGGAATCTGAACAGACTGCCTAGCAAGGAACCCATATCAGTAAGTATTTTGTATCAGGGAAAAGGCCACGTAGATAGGAAGTGAGAATGCACCTAAGAGAAACTTTTGTGGCAATGCGCTTACAGTTCCAACGAATGTTAAGAACATCTTCAAAAGACTTGAACCCCTGTCAGATTCGGGGGAGGGATAGGCAATGTCCATACGTCACCTTTATGCTTTCCTTTATTTTCTTTAAGGGACAGGTTCACGGTTCAGCACATGCTCATTTATCAAAATGCTGTTTTTCTGCCAGGACACGCTGGATTGTCTATGCAAACAATATGATCATGTCATAATGTTGTCAAAGAACCAATCTGCACACTAGCAGTCACTTGCACTTGATCAACTTAAATATTTGCAAATAGCTTTAAATTAATCAACCATGGAATAAAACCTTCGGATCAACAATAATTCAACGTTGGTAGTGTTGACATAATCCACTAATTTTTTCTGCGATTTTAGTACTCCTCCATCCTACTTCAGGTTACTCTGAAATACACTTCTTCTTTGAAATACACTCTGAGATCGCTGAGATACATGTGAGTGGGATTATTAACCGATGATAGAATTAATAATAAATTAGAAAAAAGTAATTTAATTAATGAGCATGCGCTTAACCGTGAACATCTCCCTTTAAACCTTTCACTTATCTCGTAACAGTAAAGATGCATTACAATATCATTTCAGATGGACCATTTATTGACCTAATTTTTTAGAACAGTTTATGTATGGATGCCTGTGTGATGTCTTAAAAATGCAATATGGCACCCCAAACGTAAACCTGCGAGCAATCTCTCCAGGGGGTACGGGAGTGTTCTCCCCGAGGGAGCTTGCTTGCAGGCTACCCCAAATGTTAACACCCATAAATAGCATTCTCCGCCTTCCAAATATTTGCTGCTTAAGGAAACTAGTAGACAAGACGCAAAAAAAGGAAATACGCAGCTACCAGTCACAATCACATTCAGTTAAATGTAACAGGACAAAATATTTGGTGCCTAAATGGAGAGCCTAAGCAAATGAACATTTTGGGGGTGACAAGTATGATTAAACACTCATGTCAATTCTTACGCCTCAGCTTGTGCTTTCGCTCCTAACATCACGGCTGCAAGGTCATAGTGAGCGTATATAATGGCTGTTGTAATAAAACTGGCACCCATAAGCACACCAACAATTATCAGCATTCCTACAAGACGAAACCTAACAAAACAAAAGCATTACATTAGAATCAATTTTACCTAACCATAAGATTCAAGTTTTCCTTGCTCAGTGCTTACAAAACTAGTTTAAATGTATACCCCCCCTTGTTTAAAATCACAAATTACAAAGTAGAGAATTCCTTTCCTCCTTACAAATATGAAAATTACAAACTATTATGCATGACATCTAATAAGAATCAAAGTTAACTAAGGGCAACTCGTGGATGTATAGTTCAGAAAAATTCCAGGTGCCAGTATCAGTATCTGTGCCAGTATAGTGAACATTCTTTGCGCATACACGAGTAAAAGGTATGTGGCCTTCCAAATGATGAGCTCTTGAACTGATTTAGGTAGATTAACTTCTCTGTTATTACCATCTGTTCGTGTTTGTTTTAGAAGCTGTTTGAGTAGTATAACGTACTAGTAGTAACAAATATTTTTATTTTCCTTGTAAGAAACGAGGAAAAAGTACATCGTGAGTCTTGGCTCCTAGTTGGGAAAAAAGGGAAAACATCTGCAAGCAAAGCGAGTCACGCCAGGAGCTGGAGACAAAGCTGGGGAGGGGAAAAGGGCGGGGCAGCCTCTCCCACAGTCCCCAACCTCCCCACTTCCAATTCTTCTTTCGCCATCTCCTCACGATTTTTAGCCTCCTTCCCCCAAGCTTCCCCCAAATGGAGAGAGGCTATTCGAAGGCTAAAAAAATGCAAACAGGAAATTGTCACTTGTATAAAGAATCAATGTAATTTATCGTAATACGCGGTAGATTTCTTAATTCAAGTATTAAACTGGGTACCAAATTTTTTAAAAAAATGTAAATCTTCCTTTGTTACAGTTGAACCTCTATTAAGCAGCCACCCTCGGCATAACTAACCCTTGGGTTCATACTTTGCATGAGCATTACTACAGTACACAGACTAAGGTGGCAATGCCTGTAACTGAAATGTTATTAAAGGTTGAAACTAGAATAAAGCGACCCGTCTATAGCAACCGGGAAACTGGCTTTAGGCATCCGATTAGCGTTCATAGCGACATGTTGCTTTTTGCACTTCGAACGCGGCCCTTCAGCAACCCATCATTACAAAGCAGAATTTTCCAGATTCCTTTTCTTACCATATATCCCACCCAAAACTTAGGACGGGAACGTACGTAAACAGGTGTAGACAAGGAAGTATGTGACCAATGTTTCGATAGTATCAGAAACTTTATTATAACTATTGTAACTTAATCTTATTCTAACAAGAGAAAGTGTTGATGTAGAGCATCTGAAAGTAGTATTCAAATGCGATGTATGATTGAAAACCTGTGAAGCTTATCACCCTAATTTTATGAAATAACACAACGTGATGCGCACAGAAGACTTGTTTTTGAAACTACTGAAAGTACAACGGCTAACGTTGTAAATGAAAGTAAACATGAAGTACGAAGTCCCTCATGGAAGATAAGAGGATTCATTTGGTGCTGTTTCACGCCAACAGTGTCGTGGAGAAAGTTGTTCTTTTTGGGGAAGGGGGGAAAGCGTTTAACAGTAGAAACTAGTAGTTCCAGCTCTTCCCGCTGGTCGAGAACTAGTGGTAGTAAGGGCGTCCCATATGGAAAGCCATGTTCGTCTTCTGCTGCCACATCGCCGTTGGTAATACACTGCGATACTATATAATCGCGCATAGTCAGCGGCGGCGTACATTTCTTTCGGGAGTGATTGAAGTGTAGAGTCGTTCATAAAGTTCATTAGTGCGGCGAGGTCGTGCTCGTCAGGTTCTTCGGGACAGACGAGTCTTTGCGGTTGAACCTCTGCAGAACTACTTTAACTGGCCACACCTTATTTACGAGTAGGTCGACGACATTCTTGGTAAACACTTCGTCTTTGTAGCGCGATACTGTGGGAATATTTGCATATAGTGTGTCGGCCAGCTCGCTCACTGCATAATTGGGCCGTGTGAGCCATTCACAATTCCATGAGAAAAGTTTATTTACGATCCCTCTATTTGTCAACACGCCGTTTGTACTGTTTTGCCATTAATGGTTTGAAGTGGCAGCTGTTGGAACTTGTCTCCAGCAATGATGACTACTGGACGATATACTTGTTTCTCCAGACTCTTATGGATAAAGGCGAAGGTGTCTTCCGCTACCATCGATGCTTCATCAATGGTGACGGCGTCATATTTACCCAGTTGGTAGTTGACTATGCTCTTGCTGTTCGGTAACGGGAATGTTAAATACGGCAAAAACGGTATCTGCTTGTAAATCCGGAGAGGATTCTTTTCGATACGCTGTGGCAAGCAAAGCTAGGGGTGTACAAGGGGTGACTTGAAATTCTTCCTGTATCAGGGTGTGAAGCAAACGTTTAGGTACCTGCGTCTTGCCAGTACCAGGACAACCCAATTATAATTAATATCGGTGCCAATCTTGCCCTTCATCATGGCTAGTAGAAGGACCTACAAATCGTTCCAGGAGACTTGCTCTTCCGAAGATGTCAGCTTGTCGCTGTTTAATCAAAGCCAAGAAACGGGTTTGCAGCGCGGTCTGTTGGGGCAATAAGAGACCCTTTTGGGGGAAGGTGTCTGTCTGCGAACTTGCGAAAGAATCTTCGATCACACCTAGCTAACAGATGGCGTATAAGTCTTTCAGAGACTTAATGAAGTAGACGATGGTGTCCAGGAAATAGCGTTTGTGGGCTTCTTTTGCGAAGTAGTCGAGGATCCCATCTGTTGTACTCAAGACGTCTGGCATCTTCTCAAGCGCAGGTACGAAGTACTTAAATGGCTCTGGCAGTACACTTTCCCGACGGTCTCTTATCTGATCGTTTTGTTTATGAGGATAGTTCATGATTAACACTTGATAGAAAAACAACGGATTAATTAATGAGACTACTTTCAGGCCTACAAGGGTGGAACCATCTTTGTATTTCTTAGGGACAGCCTTCTCATGGTCGTTCTCTCATAGCAACTCTTAGAAGCTTTAATCGGGTCTCGGAGCAGTGAAAGGCTTATTCCTACAGTTTGTCCACGCGATCTTCATAGATGTTATTTGGAGCAACATCTCATGTTCAGGGGGTGTCATAGTCTTCAGAAAGCTGGCAGCGGCCTGGTAGGTTCCCAGATCTCTTGAGTATAACCCCTGGCTTTTCACAGCGTCATGTTATTTGGCAACGTACCAGGAAACGTACTTTAAGAGCATCCCTTTGCCGTCGGAGGACTGCACGTCCATACGACGGTATAAGGCACCTACTAAACTTGGGACATAGGCCCGGATGTTGTTATTCTTGTCGGCCACAGTATAATGAAACGCGATATGCGACTGGTCATTGTCTGTGGTAAAGTCTGTAGGGGCTTATCTTAATGGTAAGGCACTACTGCGGGAGGATTGCAAATCAAAGATCTCAAACGCCTCGTCAGCACTTCCCCAAGGGATTGAAGCGGAGAATTGATCTTGACTTAGTGCGGTCATATCCTCAAACAAACCAGAATGTGAGCAGTGTCCCCCCTTTTGAAATTCGTAGCGGTAAAAGTAGTTTCTGACGTTGTTTACGGAGCGATCTGAGTTGCTGGCGAAGACGTGGTTTCTCCAACGATTGGTATTTTGCCGCATAAAAATCCGCGGATGATCTGTTCGTGGACATGTGCCATGTGCAGTGTCTCGGGTATGGCAACCTCTGTGGGTCCGCGACCCGTTTGGTTTCGCAGCTCAGATAACCACTGAGGCCACGGGAAGGTCCACTTAAAAGGCGCGGCGGTCAAAAACATAAATGGGAATCCGAACTGTCTCACTGCGTCTATTAAGAACCGGTGTTGGTTTTGCCAGTATTAGTGGCTGAACGTTTTAGCTTCTACACTTGGGGCGGGAGAGCATTTGGCAGCTTTGGCAGTGTTGATTGCTACGGTGATGGTTTTAAACATCCAGCGGTCGAAAGGGTAGTAGAGAATCTCGTATTGCAAGTATTGCAAGCTGTAGTCTAGTACTGACGAGGACATAATAATAGGAAAACTCTAGTCAGGACGGCCAAAACTACATTATTGAGGATGAACTTACAATTCTATTCTACAATTATTTTAGGACTACCGCTTAATAAAGGGTGGCCAGTTAATAGGTAGCTGTTTAATGGAAGCTCAACCGCACTAACTATAGAAATGTGAACTATCATCATGTACACTGCCACAACAGGTTACCTGTGTGCCATAAAAAGGATGGCAGGCGCAATTATGTAGAACTGCATGTCATTAGCGAGATACCAAGCCCATGGCATACACTGAAAAGAGAGATCAAAATCATTAAGTACAGGGGCCCAGGCTCAGTATGAGAGTTTTAAAATCGTTAATACATTTGATTTTATATTGCATAATTCCTAAAATGGCCGTGAACGTAAAGGATTTGTATGGGAATTCAGGTAAAAGATTCAACAAGGTAAATACTTGCTAGAATTTTCGATAAAACACACCTTACCTTAATTACTTTACATGTCTTTGCTTGCTCTGCAGTTATTTTCCCGCTTAAATCACAACGGATCGGGAAAATAACTGTAGAGCAAGCAAAGACTCGTAAAGAAATTAAGGTAAGGTGTATTTTATCGATTGAATTCTAGCAAGTATTTACCTTCTTGAATCTTTTACGTGAATTCCCATACAAATCCTTTACGTTCACGGCCATTTTAAGGATTATGCAATAAAAAGTAAAATGTATTAAAGATTTTAAAATGAAAACTCTCATGCTGAGCTTGGGTAGTTTCGAAAACGAAGCACTCGAAAACGAAGACCGAAGCACGAAGCACCCAAATCTCGAAAACGAAGCACCCTAGATCGAAAATGAAGCACCCCAATCCCAAAAACGAAGCACCCAAAACTCGAAAACGAAGACCCCTAAATCTCGAAAACGAAGCACCCTATCTCGAAAACGAAGCACCCAAATCTCGAAAACGAAGACCCCAAAACTCGAAAACGAAGCACCCTATCTCGAAAACGAAGCACCCAAAAGCAGTAAAGAAGTCGGCAAAGCGTGGCGTAAGAGTGATACGCGCGAGCCTCACACTCCGTTTTCAGCCTCGTTTCAGACCTTTTGTGTTACTGCTCACGCGTACTTGAATACGCCAAAATCTGCTGACGGACAGTTTTGAAGTCTACATAAACATGCATGTGTACCGAAAAAACGCATATTAAGGTAAGATGTATCAAGTATAGCGAGACCAAAAATAAAATTAATACATTATATCCCATCTAGAAACGTTCAGTTAAACAGTTGGCAGGCTCTTATAAAACCTTGGGATGGATTTTGTGGACCTTTGGAGGTGCGGACGCATCCGCTGCCTCCACGGATTCGTATTGCGTCATGCAAGACGTAAAGTTGCAGTTATTAAACCTACAGTGGTTTCGAGTTTTGGGTGCTTCGTTTTCGAGATTTGAGTGCTTCGTTTTCGAGATTTTGGGGTCTTCGTTTTCGATCTAGGGTGCTTCGTTTTCGAGATAGGGTGCTTCGTTTTCGAGTTTTGGGTGCTTCGTTTTCGATCTAGGGTGCTTCGTTTTCGAGTTTTGGGTGCTTCGTTTTCGAGATTTGGGTGCTTCGTGCTTCGGTCTTCGTTTTCGAGTGCTTCGTTTTCGAAACTACCGCTGAGCTTGGGCCACCTGTTGAGTTATCAAGCAGTGTTTTGTTGCAAACCTTAGGAAAGTTAAAGTCGCTTTAAGGTACAGAGCTTTCAGTAGTAGTTGTGATTTGTTTATTAGGATCGTTTTGAATTTTAACTTTGAATTCAAGGTGTTGACTGATCGTAATAAACGTAGTGAAATGTTATGAAGTGTGAATGTTTAATCAGTTATGATATGCAGAGCTGTAAGCTCATATTTATAAAGCTCTTTGAATATACTTGCTTCCGATAAGTTTAACACTTTCTCCAGTGATTTTTATCAGCATCAAGTTATCCTTGCCCGGCAAGAACGATGTAACTTATAAAATCGATCGAGCGCATTGTTGTTGAAGCTAAGATCCAACACGGTTGCGTTTTAGTTTCCCCCGCAATTTTAGTACCGAAAGACAAATACGATATGCAAGAAAAACAAAGATGCATGATATTATTTTTTTCAATTTTTTAAGCATTTCTGATTTCCTCCGCCGGTTCCCTTCTTGCTTCTAAAAAGTCTAAAAATATTTACTGTAGAAAAAATATTGCAATTATCCGCTGACCATCACGCAGGGCGACCGCTTGACAAGTTGTAAGAACATCGTTTCTCGGTCCCACACCTCGTTTCTTCCCCCCCCCCCCCCCCCCACCACCCTGTATTATCCACTCGACCTAACAAAATCGACCAATCACAAAATAAGGAAAAGAAAATGGACAAAAAATAAAGAAAACAGCAAATTCAGAGGACCTCTTAAGAAACATGCAATTAAAACTGTATGATTGGTGCATTTCAATCCTCTCGTCGAAAAATGTCAGACGCCAATCATCTTAGCGGACCTCTTAGGAAATGAAAGTTTACTTCAACGGGTCATTGTTTGTGATTTGTGATTGGTGGATTTCGTTGCGTTTTGCGGGGTTCTATGTTTCAAGGTTCGTTGCTTGTGATCTTATTGTGACCAAAACCCGACGTTAATATTCCAAATTTTTTTTATAGATTTCATCCCTGGACTTCAGACTTCCAAATTTCGATGAAGCAAAAATACTGAAGATTCAGATTAACTTTTGAGATCGCCAAAGCGCGATAAAGAACCGTGCGCTAGCAGAGCTTTCTTTCCCACATGCCTCTTACCTTGTACTGAGACGTTCGCATGGCAGACATTCGCCTCGCCTCGCATGTTTACTTGCCTTGTTTACGTTTGCACGTATTGCGTGCCTATTGCACATTTGCGTCAAAACAAGCCGTTTCCATTACTCTACTTGGGCTACGCCCAAATGATTACCCTTTTCACGGCACAGTCGAAAATTTTTCTGCCTGCTGCAATACTTCGCGTAGCCTGCGAACAGCAGATGCATTTTCGGTCGTCGCTTCTCTCCCTCCGAAAGAGAAAGGACGAGAAGCGACGACCGGAAATGCGTCTGCTGTTCGCAGGCTATACTTCGCGTGGCATTAAGCTGGCCGCCTCACAAGCCGACCGTCTTCGCTCGGCTTGCTCATTGGCAAAAAGTATGTAAACAGGAAGTGCACCGTTATGCTCTCGTCTATGACATAACCATGACAATTAATTTGATATTTATTTTATGCTGCCGCATGTTAATACAATAAATACACAAGTTTTCTGTTGTAAAATACTGACCCAGCAGAAAATATTTGTCCAAAACAAACAATAAATCAATAATTTAAAAAACTCACCGAAGCAGCAAATTTTGTAGGATAAAAGTTGTTGATGTAGAGCAGATTTGTCCACCAATATTTGTTACAAGCTTCATCTGACTGATAATTGGGCCAATAAGGGCCTTCACCAAGAAATACTGTCAGTTTGTCAAAAAACAGCAAAACAAACATGTATGTGGGAGTCAATCTGCGGAGTATTAGCGATAAAAGAAATATAAATCACATGGTCTATTCTTCATAACCAGCTTATTCAGACCAAATATGGAACACCTTTGCAACATCTGGAAAATGATGTCAAAAGTACAGGAGGGACTGCAACCGAGAAACCCTGGATTGGAGATTGTGTTGATTAGGTAGGGCAGGCTACACTCACCTGGCCAATCATATTCCCCATAGTTCTAAAAGACATGACTTCAAATTTAACCTCGAACCAAAGCTGGTTTGCAGTTTTCCCACTATGTATGTATTGTATGGTGTCTTGTTTTTACGCAGCTGCTTGCTTGCAGTTCTTCACAAGGTGTCTTCTCATATAGCATTGTTACTTGCATGCCGTTTTTGTGCTGTGTTTCTCCCCAAGTAGGGGGTTTTTGGTAAGAATTGGTGTTTACGTATTCTACTAAACGGTTGAGTGTGACAGTGCCTTGTGGGGGCTGCTCCCAGGGTTCCTACCCTCATGTTAGAGCATTGGCCCGCTTTACTAAGCCTGAAGACACCAGCACCCAAACTCATCTATTAGTGACAAGTTTAAGTGTTCATTACTGGGCAATTTCACACCCGGAATTCTCCCATTTTTATCCAAAGCACACTAACATTGCTTTTGATAGTACAAATGCTGGTGGATGCAAAACTTTCACCTGAACAAAAAAGGAGAGTATGTCTGCTGTTCACTCACCTCCAAAAGCGATGATAATAGTACTTGAAGAGTGGAAGCTGCCCATTATTTTTCTGCATGTGCCGAAGAGACAAATATGCAACTAAGAAGCCGCTGTTGAGTACAAAAGGATTAGAATCAAAAGGTAAGTCTTCACTTGACTATCTCTTAACAGATGCCTCCCCCTAAAAGACACTTCAGGAACTTTCGATTGACTGTATTCCAGAATTAAAAACAAGTGTTTTGGTTTCCATTGCAGGCTAAAATCCAATTATTTGGTGGGCATCAATAATAAGATAAATGTCCCACTCTAATAGTTGAAACATTTGCAGTTGAAGAAATTTGCCACAAATTTCTGGGTCTTCTCATTCCGGAATACAATCAATCCAATGCACCCTGGAATAATGTTCTTCTTTAGTCATTTTATTTGCCCCTCTATGGGCGATTTAGAGGTTGAACATGTGACAGGGTCAGTGTTGTCTCAAATTACCTATGGGACTGTTTTGTGAAAGCTATCACTGGTGGACTTATGGAAGCAAGGGTGTTACAGTGGCGACAGCATTCACCTCCCACTAATGTGGACAGGTTCAAATCCTGGCCTCGACACCATAAGTGGTTTGAGTTTGTTGATGGTTTGCTCCCTTGCTCTGAGAGGTTTTTCCCCTCTCTTCAGATACCAACAGTTCCAGAATCCAATTCGACCTTTACCGTCTGATCACCTTTGATAAATGCCTTAACTTCCCCGGCCAGTTTTTCCACAAAGAACTCATCTACATAATTATTAACGTAAAAATTAAAGAAACATGAAAATCTCCCCTGTTATGTTATTGTGGAGACTGTGTGGCCCACAGGTTACAGCACTGGACTTGTAATACACAGGCCCTGCCCTGACCACTAATTTTGAGGTCCTGACCACTAGTTTGAGTTCAAATCCTCGGCCAAGCTTGTAAAAAGCCAACTAGTTTGCCTTCTACCTGTCTGGATTCTTAATAACCATCAATGTTATTTCCATTTAAATTATTTGTATCATTATCCCTGAAAAGCGTCATAAAGAGAGGGGATAATTAAGTATTTATCATTATTTATTATAATTTTATTTATAATACTTAAAGGTTAATACAATAATCATAACGTACCTCAAGAAAAAGAAACTG
Source organism: Porites lutea (assembly GCF_958299795.1). Lineage (NCBI taxonomy): Eukaryota > Metazoa > Cnidaria > Anthozoa > Scleractinia > Poritidae > Porites > Porites lutea. The sequence goes on from NC_133211.1 coordinate 2,802,117, forward strand.
TCAACTGAAAAGGTTGCATTTCCTATAGCTTGAAATGTAAAGCGTTTAATGATGCTAAGAAATGTCAAAAGGTTACCTACAAAACATACAAAGATACATCACTCAAGAGAACACACACTAAATGCAAGTAGTTTCTAGTTTCTGTTCCTGGTGTCCCCAACCAGTCATGCTTACAGTTACAGGGTAAGTGTTTGGCAGTAAACAGATTAAATATATTTTGCATCTGTATCAGAAGGGCCGCAAAGTGTGCGACCTGTAAATGGCTTTATGGTAAGTTTTAGCTCTTTATAGCACAGCAGTGACCAGAAAACCGCTTGACTAACCTCAAAAAGTGTTTTTCGGAAAAAATTCCAGGGGCGAATGGGTAAAAGGAGGACTAACTTTCATGGAGTGTTAATTTCCTATAATAAGGTAGGTTGTGGTTTCAGACATCATTGGACTTCAAGACTCCCTTACTTAGTGGGTTATTTGTTTAACGTTTCTCTAGTCTACCCTATATACTTCCGTGAAACTGTTCATGGTGAACAGCGTGAAAATGACGTAGAACACAGTTCTGTGAATCACTGGTAAAACTCCATTAAAATAGTGGGCTCAGAATGTCTCTCATGAGCAACCAAAGATGCAATGTCTAAAGAACTGAGGAGAACTACACCATCCTAAAGCTGCAAAAGTGGTGGCCAAACCACCCCAATGAGAGGAAAACAACCTCCCTCTCATACCTACACTGACACTCCTCAGACCCAGGGTTGCACAAAAGGCCATTTTTCGGCTTTAAAATATTGAAACAGTTGCTGCCTACCAGAATTATTTCTTCTTCTATAGTAAATTTTTGGGAGTTTCTTGGTGATAAAAATATGAAATAACTTACTTGGAAGACCAGCCATCGTCTGAAAAGCGTAACAGTGTCCAAGTATAACCCACCACATACTCAGTACTCTCATGCCATTGATTGATGTTATCGCGCCTGGAGGAACTTTCGTACTCAAAATGCGGTTTGTGTTTTGGATAAGAGAAAAACACAAAAAGAATTTTGCCACCACATCTGTGTATATAAAAAAAGAGCAATTAAGGTAATTCCCTTGAAATTGTTCTAATATCAAACTTTTTTTGAAACTTGGCATAATCAACATTCATGACATGAGCATTAAAAAAATGCAATAAAAAGATGGGTTCAACGTGCTTGTTTACGCGTCAGCAGGCTCTTAAACTGGGGTATTTTTAGTGGTTGTGCGTTAAAAATTCGAATCCCCTTCTTACAGAATTAAGCCGTTGTTACTTGAAACACACAAATTTTATCTTGAACATAAAGCTTTTTTCATTCAAATAAGCAGTATTGCTTCATTTAATTCGTTTTTGATTGCCTGTTGTGGGGATGTTGCACTTTTTCGAACAGTTCCGTGGTTAGCTTGAAATCCTCGCCTTGACCCAAATACGAATCTATTTTCTCCCCAAAAATAATGTTGTACTACCAAACTTTTTTTCTTCTTCAAATATGTTCTTTATTAGACTGTTCTTAGCAAATACCTGGGAAAAAAATCGGGAGTCACTGAGCTTGTTTCCTCACAAACTGCTGTGAAAGGTGGATATGGTTTTGAGATCCCAGTCAGGATGGATAATTTCCGCGGCGGGGACTGGGGTGAGATACAAAATAAAGCCCCTCGTGTTGGAATGCATTCGAGATCAAGCTTGTTTTCGGTTGTTTGACGTGTTTGATATCGGCAACACAGAAATTCAAACTTGCAAAGAATACGTTAAATACCAAGGAATGAGGTAAGTCACGATTTGATGAGATTTTGGAGGTATGAATCTTTATTTTGGACTATTTTGTAGCACCAGCGTTCTGTTTAATTCCAGTGAGCTAGGGTTCAATTTTTTTGCTTTTGCACAATAATGCTTGACAAAGAAACTTGAAGAACAGACTATTAATTGATTTCTATTCTTTATATGTTCGCTTGTTTGGTTTCTATACACAGCAAAATGTGAATTTAGCAGCAAACTTCGTGTTTACATCAAAGACTGGTCTCCCTTTCGTGGTTCTGGTGCTATGGTGGGTCTTATTTTCCAGAAATATTCGTCTCTCCACTCTCAGAGTTTGAACAACATATGTACAGTAGCGATCTCAGGCCAGATAGTGGCTCGTTAATGCAGTTGAAGAGCCGTAGAGCTGTCGCACAGGCTTCACAGCCCCCATAATCCAAAGCCTCAGCCAGGACATCTTAATAATTCCACAACTCGACGGCCGCGAAGTGAAAAACCACTCCAGACTTCGGGATCACGCACTGTTCTTTCATTTTCTTGTTTTTCGATAGCAAACCAGAAAGCTGTCAGCCGACCTGCAGCATTATTATTGCGAATAAAAGCTTTAGCTCTGCAAAAGCGGCCCTTATTTGTTCTTTTCGCGCTAGTGGGAAGAACCGCCGCCATCTTGGATGTGGCAATCTTATGCGCAGTAGAGGGTGCGCAGTGCAAAACAAGGGAATTACCTTAAACAAATAAATTGCCTTTCTCAATCAACAAAAATATTCAGTGCAGATATGAAAGTGAACATGATCTTTTTCTGCAGTTCCAAATATGATCCATTTCATCAATTCATGTCAATTCCACCATCAGGTATATTAAGAACTCACAACAGGGTTGCCACTCATCAGAAAGTTAAAAATTCCCAAACTTTTCACTGACCTTTAAACAGTTTTCACTGACCTTTTATTAATGAGAAACAATCCATGTTTACGTTCACTTTAGCTTTTTTTGCAGGCCATCGATAGTATCTCTTCACTTTCACCCTATTTCTGCTTTTCGTGGAAAGAGGAAGAAGGAATTTAGAAGAAGGCATTTACAACGAAAACCACTGACCACAACTACTACATATGTCAGATGTAGAGAGTCAAATTGATTGCTTTGCTTGCTTTGCAGCATACTTTTCATCTTTTCCAAAAGAAAATGCATTTCAAAATCTTGAAGAAAACTTATGAACTATAAACCAGAAAACAGAATTCCCTGACTTTTCACTGACTTTGATAACATCAAAGATTTTCCCTGACTTTTCCCTTACCTTGAAAATTTTTTGTTTTTCCCTGACTTTTCCCTGACTGTGGCAACCCTGTCACAACGGTTTGCTCTCCAGCTAGTTTGATTAGCTCAATGGATGGAACATTGTGTCCGGCCAATAGGAAGGTCAAGGTTTGATTCCCAGTCAAGCCTGAATTTTTTTCAGGTTATTTTCTTTTTCAAACACTTTGGTTGTTCATTCTACTGCAATGATAATGTTCCTTTTCTTAGATAACCTAATAAGAAAAACTGATATCTGCTGCAGGCAAACCTGAAATCTGGTTCAAAAGATACACAGGAAATTGATCCCTCAGCACCTTACTGCAGCAAAGATAGGTGAAAAAGGTAAGACAGAAAGCTGCCCTAATCATTGCACAGGCCTTTCTCCCAGTCACTCCCTCGGCCATATGGCCAACAACCCCACCCCCCAATCCCCGCCAAGTAACAGCCAATTATGGCTTCATGGTGTTATGTTTAACCGTCCTGGCTAAACTAGTTGCAAAATATTTAAGAGTACTGTACAGTACTGCAAATGATCCCCAACCGCAAATGATCCCGAGACGGCAAATGATCCCCAAAATGGACCGAAAATGATCCTCCACCGTAAGTGATCCCCAAAGTCGACCGCAAATGATCCCGAAAGAAAAATAGGACTCGCTCAGACTCAAGTTAGCGGATCATCTTGTCAATTTTACTATTCTTACAAAAAGTCAGATTAAAAGCGAAACTTTACTTCTCAAATAAATACATGAATAAAAACTAGATGAAAAAAAAAAATATATTCAAGTGTAAAAACGGATCGGCAGGCAACACAGGACTTGACTAAGGAAATGAGATTTTTGCCGCTTATTTCATACAGAGAGGTCATGGCACGTATATTGATTTTCTACGGTTATTATTTCTGGTCGGCATGATTTGCCCTTTGAAGCAAGAGCATTCCTTTGACCGCTTTTGAAATGCTATGCTCTTCATTGTGGTTAAATAGGGCTTTCAGGTTGTTTAATTTTTTTTTAATGTGCCTCCTGGATCCGAATAATTATAAGCGATTTTCTTTTAGTCCATGAATGTGACGGTTTCCTACGATTTTTGCCACGAGATAACTACCGCTTACAAACACTTTTGCATTTCTCATTACCACGTTTAGATTTCTAGTAACTGTCTCCAGCAAGCGCACGACAGATGAATATACATATACTAAAGCGTTAATGTATTTCGAAATAAACCTAAACCTGTGGACATTGATAAATTCGGGGGCATTTTGAAGGTTGTTTCTTTTAAAAATCATGTCTTGTTTCAAAACGGGCACACAAAGCCTTTGTACACAGCCCCCACCTCCGCCTGCTTTTTCCTGAGGGGAGGGGGGTCTGTACACAAGCAATTAACACATTAAAGAAAAATCAAAATTAAATATTCTGAAAATCAATTCGACACTTCCAAAAAGATCACTAAGTCAATAAAGCTCTTGTACTGTGGAGGGTGCCAGGCTTTGTCTGATTCCTCAGTAGACAAGTTGAGCATCTAAGTGTTAGAATAATAGAGTTTTTTCTTTTGGGAGTACCGTCCTGCCTGTCTTAAATTTTTACAGCGAAGAAACAGTCTTGAAAGAAATGTGAAGCAATTGACAAAGGAAGAAGTATACGGTTGATACCATATCCTTTTCAGATTTGTCCCATTTTTTTTTCGCCTTGTTTAATTGACCTGTTATGTGGCGTCCTCCCTTCCTTTTTCTTTAGAAGGCAAGAAACAAAGGTTCCATTTTAGTAATCAGCCCTTTTTTGTAATCAGTCCCATAAAATCCATTTTATTCCTCAGTTTTTTCACGGGATCATTTGCAGTCGACTTTGGGGATCACTTGTGGTCGAAGATCATTTGTGGTCCATTTTGGAGATCAGTTACAGTCTCGGGATCATTTGCAGTACTGTGCAGTACCAACTGAAGCCGGCAAGAGTCAGTTTAAAAAAGTTATCTGATAACATTCAAAACTTACTTGGTTCCTTCGGCTGTTCAGGAAAGCTGGTTAATGAAGAACTGTAACTAACTGTCCCCTCAGGGATGGAATGAATCATTTGTGAGTTGTCGCTGATACCATCATGTTTTCCGAAGACTGGAACATGAGGAGGAGCCTGATCATTATCAGTAGCTATGGAAACATTTCTGATTGGCATAAATCCATCACTTTTGTTCACTGTTGATGGGCGTGGTTTGAAAAAGCTAAAGAGTACATCAAGGACTGTTCCAACAAGGCAGAGAGACAAGATTATTCCACACAAGGTTCTAAATACAAGAAGGAAAGACAACAAAATGTTCAACAAAAAGTTTCATTACCAAACCTACATTTTGACACCAAACCTTTCAAGACCATTTCAAAGATGCAATAATTTAGGGCCACGTACAGCACTGTAATCATTTCAAACATTCAATATGTTTCATATAAGGGGCATTAATGTTCAGCTGTGCCGACAAAGAAATAACACAACACACAAGGCTTTGGTAGGCGAAACTGTGCAGGGAAGAGCCAGCAAGGCTCGGATAGAACCAACTAACCAGATAACCCACCAGATGAGGGGTCTTGGCACCTGGCACCATGCCGAGCGGGTGCCTCATGCCTCTACTGCAAGGCGAGCATGGTTCACACATCCATATGGCTGGGATAATGTCCTTGGCCAAGTTAACCAAGTCCAGCAGAATACACATGTGCCCCCTCTGTGATGGGGCTTCAGCACAAGGCTGATGGGGTGCCACAGGCAGCAATTCCCCGCCTTAAATTTATTAATTGAACACAAAGACAGACAAGCTTACAAACAATAAAGAAAAAACAAAAACAAATAATAAGCAAAAAGTAAAATAAAAGACAAGCAACTACAGGAAGCCTATAGTAAGGGGAGGTTGGAAGGGTCAACTTTGCTACTTGAACTTGCAGCGATCGAAGAAAGTGCTGACTGAGAGGGCATTTACAGTATAGCATAATAATACCAGTATAAGGCACAGTGCTAAATAAGGCAATACCACGTGGGGTAAACCGCAGTGATCTGCAGGCTCACAGGTTAGCACTTGCCAACATTAACTTTTATTTTATGCTCAAATATCATTAAGTGGATTCGACTCTGCTTGCCATAGAGTTTTAGTAACTTAGTGGTTGGAGCATCTGATCTAGACCTCACAGGGTTGTGAGTCTGATTCTCAGCTGGACCTCAAAATTTTTTTGTGCTTTGAGGTGATTAATAATCGCAATAATCTATTGAACATTTTCTACAATTTATAATCGTGCTGCTTAAAGTTTTCCATTGATGGTTGATTATAATCAATCACTGCCACACCAATACACGATACAAATAGTAAAAACAAAAACATAAAGATATTTCCAGCAACAATTTGCATTATTAACTTTGATCACATAGGCGAACAATATTGCAAATTTATGACATAATACTTGAACTACAATCGGTGACAAAATGAGTTAAGACTCTTCGCCCAAAACTTGGCTTTTTTTTACATTTTGCTAACTTCCCAAGGGGAGAAATATAGCTTTCCTCCCCCATCCCCTCCGTGCAATGTTGTGCCCTTCTTTTAGCTACCTAGAGAAAACAACAAACACCCCAACTTTGAATTGACGGGATAGGGGAGGGGTGCGGACTCTTTTGTTCTCCGAAGTTACCCTATTTGAGTACAATGTCTCAACAATTTTGTTGCCGATTGTAGATTAGCTTGGGGCCTAAAATGTACATAAAAAAATCGGTCAGTGTAAAACGCAGACTGCGGACTGCAGACTGCAGACTGCAGACAAAGAGTAAAACGCAGACTGGGGTAAAATGCAGAATAAAGACTGTAGACTTTTTTAAACATTTGTGCTCCTTCTTCTTCAAATCGGTGAAATAGCTAGCCGGTATCAGTTACACACTTCGCTTCCTAGTCGAAGTGAATTGCACATTCACCAGAAGTTTCAATGAACATCCAAACAGCTTAAGTCTGCGTACCCTGATTTGCAATACTTTCATAGAAGGTCATCTAAATTTCCTGCAGAACATCTTTCTTTGTTGTTGGAATGACTTACTCCCGTTTTTATCGCCATAATTCTTCCTGTACAGTATTTTGGGTCAGCAGCTTTCATTTAAGCGTAAACATCGTGGTGTTGTACCAGTTCACGGTCCCTAGTCACGTATTATCGAAAACTTCGCATCAAAAATTGAAGCATGAAGTCTCTTGGATGGAAAAAAGGTTCAAGATTGCGATTATGTTTTCGGGTCGTTGACGACGTTCCAGAGAAGAAAGGAATGGATTTGTGAAAGCAGATGTCATCAAGTAAGTGTTCGTTTACAGGTATTTGCGGGATTTTTTTGCCCTTAAACCCTTCCACGACTACAGTTTATGCTCGGTCTGCATTTTACCCCAGTCTGCGTTTTACTCTTAGTCTGCAGTCTGCATTTTACACTCAGTCTGCATTTTACCCCTGGTCCACAGTCTGCAGTCTGCAGTCCGCAGTCTGCGTTTTACACTGACCGATAAAAAAATTATTCTTATCTGTAATGTGATGATATTGCATTGTGTTAATGTCCAATCAGATTTTGGTATTTGCACATGTGCACTTGGGCTTGCTTTTGTCACAGTTTACTGTCATGGCCGCAAGTTAGTCTACTATGTGTAGTGTATACGATGCTAATGCAAGCGCGTAGAAGCGAGAGAATGAATGTGATGTGATACACACGGGAATTACGTAATTCGCATGTACTATAGATAGCGTGTGTTGTAATTTATTCGAGTCGGTTAGCGTTCTGAGTTCGGAGTGTAACGGTCGTGAATAAAGTGTGTTTTAACCTAACCGCGGTACTACATTGGCGACGAGGATATTTCGAGGATTTCGCCGAGGGTTTCAAGAGTTTCGTTGAAAATCTCGCTGTGGATTTCGTCGAGGATTTCGTCAAGGATTTATTTCAGCGATGCCGGGAGGCGGTGGATCGGGCGAAACTAACGCGACAAGCGGTACTACGAGCGGTGCTGTTGGCGGTTCTGGGATGACTTCTGTTACTTTAGATGTCAGTGGATTGGAACCATTTAATCCAAAAGGAGAGGCGCACAATTTAAGTCAGCGATGGAAGAAGTGGAAGCGAGCGTTCAGTTTGTATGTGACCGGGAAAGGTGTATCGAACGACGCTCAAAAACGTGCTTTGCTGTTGCATGTCGCTGGTATGGATGTGCAAGAAATTTATTTCACACTAGCTGGTGAGGGTGGAGATGCAAGTTTTGAAGCAACGTTAAAGGTGTTGGACGACCATTTCGTGCCAAAGGCGAACATTCCCTTTGAGAGACATTTGTTTCGACAAATTTCGCAAGGGATCGGAGAGACAGTTGATCAGTTCGTTTGTAGATTGCGTCAGCGAGCAGCGACTTGTGATTTTGGCGCCGGCGAGGATGACTACATTCGCGATCAGCTCATAGACAAGTGTTATTCGAGCCATTTACGCCGGAAATTTCTGGAAAAGGAAGGAACTGTTACGTTAGATGAATTGTTGCGTGTTGCAAGATCCCAAGAAGCGGTTGATCGACAACTGAAGCAATACAGTACCGACCAAGCAGATAACCAGGTCAATGCAGTGGGTGGCAGGCTGTATGGAAACAAAAATCCCAGGAAAGCAAAGACGTGCTTTAGCTGCGGACAAGAAGGACACTTCAGTCAAGACAAAAAGTGCCCGGCGCGTGGTCAGACTTGCAGGAAGTGCGGCGAAACAGGCCATTTCAAAGTTAAATGCCCTCGACTCCATCAGCTAAGCAGGACCCATTCGGGATCTAGAGGACCTGAGAGTAGCAGAGGCGGACGCGGCAGAGGAGGCAGGAGTGCTGGTGGACTGGGTCGAGGTGGACGCGGACGCGGAGGGCGAGAGACGAACCTCGTGACTGGAAGACCTAGCCCTGGAGAGGAAGACAAAGGAGATTTCGCTGCATCAGGTCATTCGCAAAGTCCCGATTATGCCTTTTCAGTGGAACAGGTAACGCTGGTCATTGGTGGTGTAGACGTACCCGATGTTCTCATTGATTCGGGAGCTTCATGTAATGTTATGGGCCAGCAGACCTGGGAGTTGTTAAAGCAAAAGGGGATTAACTGTGAATCTCGCAAATCTGCAAAGGAACTTTTTGCTTATGGTGGTACAGAACCTTTACCGACCCTAGGAACGTTCACGGCAGATGTCACGCTGGCTGGGTTTGAAAACGGAAGTAATGCTGATTTTGTGGTGGTTGTAGGCGATGGTCGCACGCTGTTGGGCCGAGAGACTGCCGAGGCGTTAAACCTGTTGCGTATTGGTCCTTTTCAGACAAACAGTGTTGACGGTGGGCGATCGGACGGGGATGTCAGAGAGAAATACAAGCACTTGTTTAGTGGTGTTGGTCTTTTGAAGGGCTACGAGCTTAAGCTACACATTGATGAGTCGGTGAAGCCTGTAGCGCAGCATGTACGTAGGATACCGTTCGGGTTACGCGAGAAGGTGGATGCAAAGCTGGATGAACTTTTGGAGCTTGACATTATAGAGGAAGTGCCGGAGGGGCCGTCAGGATGGATTTCGCCGTTGGTGGTGGTTCCCAAAAGCGATGGCGACGTAAGAGTCTGTGTTGATATGCGTCGTGCAAATGAAGCAATCGTCCGAGAGCGTCACCCAATTCCAACCGTTGAGGAGCTGTTACACGACTTGAATGGCAGTACGGTGTTCAGCAAGATAGATCTCAAGTGGGGTTTTCACCAGATTTTACTCAGTGAGGAAAGTCGCCACATCACTACCTTTGCCACGCATCGAGGGCTTTATCGTTACAAGCGGTTGATGTTTGGCGTAACGTCGGCGCCGGAGAAATATCAGCAGATCATTAGAGATGTGTTAAGGGGTTGTGCTGGGGTTGCGAACATTGCGGACGATCTCATTGTTCATGGGTGTGACGTGGAGGAACATGACAAGCGTCTTTTTGCGGTGTTAGATAGGCTGAGTGAAGTGGGGTTGACGGTGAACGGAGACAAGTGCGAGTTTAGGTTGTCAAGGCTTACGTTCTTTGGTCACGAGCTGACTAGTGACGGCATAAACCCATCCGAAGAGAAGATTGCTGCTATAAGAGATGCTAGATCTCCCAAAGACGCAAGTGAAGTGCGATCGTTTATGGGTCTTGTCCAATATTCCGCTAAGTTCATGCCTGACGTGGCGTCCGTGGCCAAGCCTATTCAAGAGTTAACCAGGAAGGGCATCGTGTTTCACTGGGGTAAAGAGCAACAAACAGCCTTTGAGGAACTGAAGCGTCTAATCACCCAGGCAGAGACACTGGCTTATTTTAAGGTTGGCTGCAGAACGCGAATCATTGCCGATGCATCTCCAGTTGGATTAGGAGCGGTTCTCACCCAGCAGCAGGGGGGAATGTGGAGAGTTGTCTCCTACGCGTCGAGGAGCCTAACTGACGTGGAACGACGCTACAGCCAAACAGAGAAAGAGGCACTTGCCTTGGTTTGGGCGTGTGAACGGTTCAACATGTACGTTTCCGGACAGAGCTTCGAGTTGGAAACAGATCACAAGCCTTTAGAGCGTGTCTACTCGCGCACTTCAAAGCCTTGCGCCCGAATAGAGAGATGGGTCTTAAGACTACAAGGGTACGATTTTAAAGTGGTGTACCGCCCAGGGAAGACAAATATAGCCGACGCGTTGTCCCGTTTGAACTCAAGGATCAAGTGGACCATGGAGAAGACTACGACTTTGTCAGAGCCATTGCTATAAGCTGTATACCCGTTGCTCTATCACCTACAGAAATTGAAGAAGCTTCCTATTTTGACGAAGAATTGACGATAGTAAAGAGTTGCGTGAGGTCAGGGGACTGGGACCGGTGTACACTTCCCTCGTATGCACAAGTCAAGGACGAATTATGCGTCTATGGTGAGCTATTGCTTCGCGGCACAAGGATTGTGGTTCCCAAGCTCCTGCGCGACAGGGTGGTGCGGCTGGCACACGAAGGGCACCAGGGTATAGTGAAGACGAAGTATCGGCTCCGTAGTAAAGTTTGGTGGCCGGGAATGGACAAGGAAGTTGAGAAATTTTGTAAAGTTTGTCATGGCTGCCAGTTCACTTCTGGATTTAACCCTCCTGAGCCGATGTCCCGCGTTCTTCCTCCGAGTGCTCCTTGGCAGGATTGTGGAGCAGACCTGCTGGGACCCCTACCCACAGGAGAGAGTATTTTGGTGGTGATCGATTACTACAGTCGTTTCTTAGAAGTTGCTATTCTGAAGTCTACTACAAGTGCCAAGGTCATCGAAGCACTTGCACCCATGTTTGCCAGATTCGGTTTTCCGTTCTCTTTAAGGACAGATAATGGGCCCCAGTTCGTATCCGAAGAATTTGAAGCATATTTACGCGCAAATGGTATTGAGCACAGGAAAACGACGCCGTTGTGGCCTCAAGCTAATGGAGAGGTGGAACGCCAAAATCGCTCGTTACTTAAATGTCTACAGATTGCACATTTAGAAGGAAAGAACTGGAGAACTGAATTGCTTGTATGGTTGATGGCGTACAGATCCACTCCGCAAACGTCGACGGGGACTACCCCCTGTTACATGATGTTTGGCCACGAGGTTAGGTCCAAATTGCCAGAGTTAAGGAGAGAGACGGTCGGGGTGCCAGGCGAAGAAGTGCAAGAGCGGGATTGGTCAAGTAAATTAAAGGGCAAAGCTTATGCAGATCTCAAGAGAGGTGCCACGCCCAAGAGCATACGTGTTGGTGACACAGTACTTTTGAAAGCCGAAAAAACGAACAAGCTGTCTACCAACTTCAACCCTGCTCCTTTTAGGGTGGTTCAGAGGACAGGAACAGAGGTAACGCTTAGGAACGAAGCTGGTGTGCAACTGAAAAGGAACACTGCATTCGTAAAGAAGTACAACGATGGTGTATCCAATGGCAACGGAGACCAAGTGGTTCAAGCAAGTTCTACAGTACAGACAGATGAGCCAGGGCCAAGCAGAGTTCCGGAGACGACAGAGGTATCAGGGCCAAGCGGAATTCCAGGGACTACAGGAGTATCTGAAAATTCCCAAGTACAAGCTGGGCATTCTACCGAAAAGGAAGATAACGCAGCGGAAAGGCCTGTGCGGAGGTCGACCCGAACTATAAGACAGCCTGCGCGCTATAAAGACTTTGTCCTGGATGTTTAGGACTTCTTTTCCTGTTTTGTCTAGTTTAATTCAAGGACTTTGTTTTGCTGAACATTTAGGGTTTTGCAGCCTTTTAAAACTGCCTTCCTGCTAAATTTGATCAAAGAAGGGAATGTAGTGTATACGATGCTAATGCAAGCGCGTAGAAGCGAGAGAATGAATGTGATGTGATACACACGGGAATTACGTAATTTGCATGTACTATAGATAGCGTGTGTTGTAATTTATTCGAGTCGGTTAGCGTTCTGAGTTCGGAGTGTAACGGTCGTGAATAAAGTGTGTTTTAACCTAACCGCGGTACTACACTATGCTCTGATTAAACAAGTTGAAGTTTAAGAACGTGAGCAAGTTCTTTATAAATAATACCATCATAAGTAGGTTGAGTATGATTGTCCGGGTGATTGAGTCCTGAATAGGACTTTTGTTGTGGACAGTGACTGATGTTTCGACAACCTGTGCGGTAGTCATCTTCAGAGTCAAAGTGAGTTGTATCACATCAGCTGATGGTATTAAACTCTGGTTATTTGACCTGACTGGTCAACTAAAATGCAACGTTATTGGTCCTCTGTCAGTTAAGCCGTCAATTGTCCAGTCGTTCTTAAAAAGTTAGTTTTGCTTGATTCTCTCCATAAGTCATTTGTACGGTGCTGGTAACTGTTGACTACGATTTAGTGGCATTTGTTCCAAGTAAGTAACCCAGCTTTCTTTCACTTTGTAACATAATACTATAAATTCTGTGCAATTTTTATTTCAAAGATTCATAATTATAGCTATGTACTTACAGAGTAATTATTACCCCAGTTGTGTATTCTGGTTTTTTCTTGCAGTAAATAGGTTTAGCCTCTTTGCTTCCTGCTTCAGCAACTCGTGGACTGAATTCAATCGTTATGTTAACTAATTTAAGAACTGAAAAGGAAAAGAGAGAGCATATAATTTTAGTACTCTGATCACGCTGTTAACTATGTTCTATTGTTATACTTTTGAGTGCTATCACTTAACCTTGACATTGATTTTCACTGCGAGTAAAACATAAGTAAAATCCACAAAAACATTTAACAACTTACATTTATAATAACAAATTTATAGGAAAGCAAATTTGAAAAGTGGTCAGTCATAGATTTCTCCCCACAGACAAGCCGTACCGCTAATTTTCAGGCAAATGCGGCAGGGAAAAGGTTCCGTTTAATCATGAGCTGGTGTCTAACAAGAAGGCAATTTGCCAATGACATCATGATGATGCCGAAACCTCAGCTTTTTACACTCTTTTTTAATTATCTCTGTTTTCCTAAATCGCTGTTCGTTAGCAAATTTCTTGCAATTATTCAAACAAGAGAGTGAGACTGGTCCTTCTACAAGAGCTGAGTATAATGCAGTTCAGCTGGAACAGACATGCTCCATTTACAGACAGTTTAGTCTGGTGGGGTAATTCTGACAAAGCTCACTTAGAAAAAAAGGACCGCTGATAGAGCAATTTTCGTATGACCTTGAAAAAAGATTTTGGCAAGAGTTCGTTATTTGTTTTATCAGCCAATGGATAAAGAGGTCAAAACATGGCCTCTTCTTTTTCCCGCCAAAGAAAAACCTAATATGGAGAAGGCATTGTTCGATTGGCCAATCATGTTGCAGTATGAAGTCAAAGGGAAGTATCGGTTGATTTCTCGAAAGTTCTCCAGCATGAAGGTTTTTCATCCAAGGTTCGCTTAACCAACTAAATACCACACATGTTTGTATCTGTTTGATGAACCAATCAAATTGCTCTATTTCTGTTTGTTTGTTGTTTCTGTTTTGTTTGTGCGTTTTTATTTCACGGTCATACAAAAATCGCTCTAAGATGAACCAGTGAAGATTAAAGTTGATATTGACCATCTGAAAAAATCAGACTGCCCCTCAGGGTGCAAAGAAAGACAGTTTTGCTGTTTCCTTTGGGGCAAGTTGAAGTTAGCATGTACTATCCAGAAAGTCAGTTTGACTTGCATTCCCCCCCACCCCCACCCCCCAAAAAATCTTGACCAGCAGGATTGATTACACTTCTATAAAATTATTTGAATTCCCCCGGAAAACTTCACATGCAAGTGTTGAACTTGGGATGAGCAAGGAAAGTAGGGTTCTTTCACACTTCCACACCATGGAGAAGTGTAGAACTACATTGTATAAGGATGAAAAAGGAAAGTAGGGATCTTGTGGCCAACGCTGGACATTATTTTAAGGGCAAGTTAAGAACAGAATTCACTACCCCAACAGCAAATACACTAGTCTCGGGATATCAGACACCACCTTCTTGGCGCGCTGCCCAGTTGATCATTGATTATAATCAAATAAGTACTACACCATGCTTTTGTACACCATGTCTATGATCTGTATCATATAATGCAGAAAAAATGTATCACTACAGTCCTAGTTAGCGTAAATGAAAAAATAAATGTTTTAATATAAACAATGGCTACCTTACAGGCAAAAAATTTATCCACCAAGTTAGTTAAATCTTGCTCATCACATTGTTTGGGTGCACATATTCCCCATTGTATAGGAAATTGCTGGAATAATAGAAAAGAGAAAAGTTACTCTTAATAAATAAGGAGTATCGGTACTTAAAAGTTCACCACACACATCATTTTCCCCTTTTTCTAAAAGTACAGCAGGCATATTTCATTTGCAGAATGCAGAACGTTGAATGTAGAATGCAGAACTCCAAATGACACTGAAGTTTAGTGATTAGGGTTTATAGGAAACAGAGTGAATAAAGTTTAAGGTCAACTTCAGTGGCAGATCCAGACCTTCATATAAGGGAAGGGCCCAGTCATCCAGACCCTGAGACGAGAGGGGAGGCCTCGTCTCCAAAAATTTTTTGGGGGCCTTCGGCCCTTAGTTTGGTCTACAAATAAGGGGCCCCCCCTGGATCCACCACTGAACTTTTCCGGTATAATGACTCTAAATGGAACTTGATTCACTCTGTTTCCTAACCATAATCACTAAATTTCAGAGTCATTTGGCCTTTTGCATTCTAAATTCAGCATTCAGCATTCCGCAAAATACCCCTGCCACTAAAAGTATGAATTTATACAATCTTCTTTTAGGAAGTAAAACCTTCAAAATACTCAATTATCCACTCCCCTTGTGGGGCTTTTCAGGGATAATGAAACAAATAAATCTAAATGGAAAAACAAGGTTAAAAATCCCAACTGGTAGGAACGGAGGCACACCAGTTGGGCTATTTACAAGTGTGGCTGTGGATTTGAGCTCAGGTCTACCCAAAACAAATCCAGCTAGCAGTTAGGGCAGAACTTGAGCTCGGAGCCTCTAGATTACAAATCCATTGCTTTCACCGCTCGGCCACGCTGCCTCCCTAAAGATAAAGACACGGATTGACAAACTTTGGCCTGGTTCTCATATGCCGCCGATGCACCTGCGACATGGCCCCCGGTACTGCCTGGGATACTGTTCAGGTACGAGAACAGAAGTGGCCAGCAACATTGCCTATACCACTCTTTACACCCGGCATGCCTGCGAAGTTGACTCAAGTTCAACTTCGCAGGCATGCCAGCGATAGAGCTCTGCGATGGCTCTAGATGCCGGCGGCGCATGTTCTCATTCATCCGAGAAGTGTCCCAGGCGATACCAGCGGCTATGTTTCAGATACATTGGTGGCATATGAGAGCCAGGCTTTAAAGAAGTTTGAAATGGATTGCCAGCATGCAAATAAAAGTGGTGTCCGATAGCCTGGGACCAGCAGATTTTGCTATCGGGCCAGTGAATTCTGTTATTAACTTGCCCAATGGGCAAGTGATTTTTTCTTGGGGAATTCAAATTACAGAAGAAATGTAATCAATCCTACTCATCAAATCTTTTTCAGGCTAGTTGAAATGACTTTCAGGCTAGTACATGCTAGCTACAGCTTGCCTGAATGGCAAGCTGTAAAACTGACTTTCTTTGCACCCTGATTGCACTGAAAACCTGTCAGCCTAACAGTTTTTCAAACTTCATTTTTGTTGTTTTTAACATTTGAAATGACTTGATACAATGCTACACAAATAATGGGAAACATATTTGTTTGATACTAAGCTGTGGTTTAGCCATTCACAAGCCGTTACAATGTATTTCTCAAGTTCCATCACAAACATGGATGGTAATCAAATGGTGAAAGCATTCTCACCTTGGTCAGTGGTTGAATAGGTGTATCAAAGAAGGCCATGCAGTAATGTGCATCAGGAACATACTTTGTGCACTCATCATACGATCCTAACCAGGCAAGATTTCCAACAAGAATTCCACTTGGAGGTTTACCAGTAGCATCCAAGTCTGAAAAAAATAATGAATCTAATATTATTCTGTTGATTATCAATTAAAATCAATCATTGATCAAAATCTTTTAAAGACGTGTGAGGAAAAAAATTCAATCTATGACTGCACGAAAAAAATACAATAATATAATATTATTCTATTTCTTGTTGACTATTAACATGTTAAACACTTGAGTGTTGTCTTTTTCATGGTCTCATAATTAAGTAAGAAAGGAAATTTGATCACCTATAATCTCTGGTGACAGTTGGAAAATTCGGGATCATTATACCTCTCTGGGAAACTACCCACCAACCCCTCCCCTAAGCCAACATTTTGCCCCAAGTGAGAGGTAAGTGTTGATGTTGGCTTAAGGGAGGGGTAGGTCGGTAGTTTCCCAGAAACATACAATCATCCGAAATTTCCAAATGGGGAAGAACTGAATTAAGAGAATAAGGTCTGCTTTACATTTTCACCAAAAGGGCTATTAAAGGATGATAATCAATTGCCAATGGTGCTGCATTGAGAGAATATCACACTTGATTTTATCGGAGGATAGCACTAAAACACATTTTGTGCATGGCCTCCTGTATATAGAAACCTACATAAACTGAAAGTTCACATGAAGACATTTTCCTCCTTCAAAATGGAAAGAAAAAAGACAGTAAGGCCCGGTTCACAAGTAGAATTTCACATGTGCCGAACTTAATGCGCGGGTTAAATGTTTGTGAAGCGGGACGTTTTGACATTTTGACGTCTGTCTCTCTTGGGGCTTACCCCCAAAAACTTAAAATATCTAAAATGATACCTATCTTCAAAGCTGACGACGAGACCGACACTTCTAATTATAGGCCAATTTCATTATTATCAAATTTCAATAGAATCTTCGAAAAAATTATGTACGACAGAACGAGAGACTTTATTGAACAGCACAGCCTATTATATTCGTCTCAATATGGTTTTCGTCAAAATTTGGAATGGGATACCTCAAATTCTTAAAGAAAGACCGAAAAAAGCTTTTAAAAGATCACTAAAAGAAATGCTACTCGATTTCCTTGAAACTGAAGACTCATATATTGATGTGGATACGATCATCGTGAAAATGAAAAAGTAATTCTCTTGTCCGTTATTTTCATTGTATTTTATTTTTAAAATTTCACCTTAATTATTGTCCTTGCATTTAAGTAGAACGTATCTATTTAATGTAAAACGTAGATACTTATATAACGCTTAATTTCTTTGTATTTGTCTAGTTTGTTGTAAATTATGTAGCCTGGCCTGCCTCGAATAGCCTTGTTAACTGCAGGCCAGTCCCAATGTATCTCTTGCTATATTTTCAATTTTAAATAAAGTTGAAGTTGAAGTTGAAAGTTGAATCAATTAAATTTGACTGTTTAGATTAAATGCCACATTAGGCCCGAGTCTAAACACCATTTAGACACAGTCGTAGATACAGCAAATTTTGCCGACTATGGAACACTATTCCAAATAATTTAAGAAATATTGATAGTTACCGCAGTTTTAAACGTGGACTCAAGGAGCTCGACCTTGCAAGTTTATAGTCCCTTTCGCAATTTAACTTAGTTTTTCTTACTATTTTAAGTATTATATAGTTTTTGTAATCTTATTGCAGTTTCTATGTACTATATAAACACTTTTATATAGTTGTAAGTTTATTGATCGTTATTCGCAATTTAACCTAGTTTTCTTAGTATATAAGTTTAAAAATTTTATAATTTTATGCAGTTTTTTATCCGTATACTATATCATTTTAAACACTTTTACATAGTTTCCAGGTTTTTTGGTAAGTGTTAGTCACGTTATAAAATAAAGTATGTATGTATGTATGTATGTAAGTAATGCATGACAGGACGGTGGTAATATCCTCCTTTAGTAATTGTAATATATACATAAACCAATCACATCCTACAGCATTCCCTCATAAATCAATCAGCATTGTAGCCAAATCTGGCCGCAGCGTAACAGCCTCTTGAGAGTTTGTATCGGGCCCAGCGTGACCGTATGACATTGCAAAAATTGGGCCATATCTCAGCTCAGGTTACACACTGCGAGATAGTGTAGCGCGCTGCGAACGCGCTAGCTTGAGAAAACAGCCGACAGTCTCTCGAGTAAGTGGTAACTGGTTAAGTGATTCAACGCCTAGTTGGCAATGCCGCTATTAAAGTTTGACACTAAAGAAACTATACTTGCTGTGTAGGCCACCATGAATAACCGCCGGGCGGCGAGATCGCGCGAAGAATTCATTCTTTTGGCAATAAAACAGAAAAAAGGCCAATTGTTCTTCAATTCAACCTTGAAATTGACCGAATGCGTTCAAGCGTTTATTTTAGTCATACTTACAATACTCCAGAAGTTTGGGGTTACTAAACAGATTGTGGAGGCTGTTGTTGCATTGCACAGAGACGTTAAGAGACAAACTTGGAAGTTGGGGAAGTGGAAATGGAACTCCAAACTTTTGTGCAATTTGACTGTAGGAATCAGAAAGAAATCCAGGAGATGCAGTTAAAGGTGTTGCAAATAGAAGGAAAACGAGAACACAGGAGAAAAATACCACCGCAAACGAAGAACCTGCCGCCATTTTCCCGGCGTTTATCTTCAGTCACAATATCTACATGACGTCATTAAGTAACACAAGTAAATATATGTAATGATGTCATTGTTGACAGTGCCTTTCAAAATATTTTCGACAATTTTAACAAGTTCCTTCAAACGTAAACCAATCTCTCTTTTCTTCGTTAATTTACAAGTAAATTCTACAGCTGTTTTAGAATCTTTATTTCCCGGGTCCATTTGGATCTGCATGATCGATGATGTTTCTAATTTATCTCGCTAGTGAAGCTTTTAAAAGGGCTCTTGCTTTGGTGTATGAATATGAGAAAAGTTTACTTTACCCAATAACTTAACTTTCTTTATTTTTTCGGCATTTTACGTTTCCCATTTTTTCCCATACAATATCATTAGAAGGGCACACAGTCTATTAGTTTGGGTAGCCTGTGCATCGAGCTCACAACGTATAGAAGTCAGTTTCTGTTTTTATGAATTGACCCATTTTTTAGATTGAATGAAGAACACTTTACTTTTCATCACGAACCCATAACCTGGAGCGAGCAACTTCCATGCGCATGTGTCATGGCGCTGTCACGGGTCAGTTTATTTTTAGAACGGTTTTGGCGCAAGTTTTGAATATCTTTAAATTCCAAAAACCAGTCAGCAAAACATACAGACCTAAAAATGTGATTTTTTTTTTGCCTTTTAATAACGTTTAGTTTTCCTTTTTGATATCTTATTCGTCGAATGCGCTCATAGACATGGTGGAGATTCTATTTTCACGGGAAAAAGTGCCCTAAAATGTGTCTAAAAATAAACTGGTCCGTAAAAACGCCGTGACATAGGCCTAGTATGGAAGTTGCTCGCTCCGGAGTATGGTCATTATGGGCTCCTGTTTTCATCTACAGTACAAACATTCTGGTACGTTTGCTAACCGTAAATATGGAGAACTGTCTTGCCCCAAAAATCAGAAAATGGCGAGTGATTTACAAGCTTTTCTCGTGTTCTCCCAACATCCCAAGTGGGTTATCACACCGGTAAACCCATAGAAACTGTGGTCTATTGCTTTTATCAGAAGCATATAACCCCGTTCGGGGTTATATGCTTCTGCTTTTATAAAATAACTTTAAGTAAAACTCTGAGTTTACCGGCACAATAAACCATAGGTTTTTAGCCAATCAGAACGCGCGTACTATCTTAGTTATTTTATAAAAGAGTGTAGACCATGAAAAATTGTGGTCGATTTGTTATATTCTCTCTTGATCTTTCCAAAATAGCGAATGCAAGATTTCTCAGTAGTGAGCCATTTCTCGAAAGTCCCGTTAGTTTTTCGAGCCCTGTATCAATATTCAAATAGAAAACTAAGGAATACAAGCGCAGGTCCTACCTAGTCCATATCTTCGCCCTGAGGGCCCCAGTCTGGCCTAAAATGAGGGGAACCCAGGCCTCTTTCCTAGATCTGCCCCTGTTCTTAACCCAGGTACAGTTTTCTTTTTTGCCCTAGATACCCTTTCTAAATACTTTAGGTACATTATTTATGAAGAAGGCGATAACTAAACTACGAAATGAGAGATAACATACTACGCTGTAGAACGTCAGAAACCTCAATGAATACTGAGTATGATCTTTATACTTCCTTAATTGATCGTGTTTTAATAAAATCAAACGTATTCCATACGTGCAACTTTAAGAAACGCCTAGCTATCTGAACTAAAATTAATTTCTTGACACTACATGTAATTTTATCACTTTGAGGAAATATATAGGCAGGTTAAAATGATCTCATAAACAGGTTCTATAGCTTTCTATAAAAAACCAAGAGACCTTAATCCTCCATTGTAAAAACAAATCATATAATTTCTTAAAATATAAAAACCATAGCAAGGTTTCAACTGGAGGAGATTTGTCTGGATCCTAATTACGCGCTGATACGTGAATCTTAAATCAGGACTGGATTTTAAATCCGGAATCTAAGGAGAATACTGCATACATGCCAACTCTCCCGGATACGACACTAATCTCCCGGTCTCCCATACGGGTCACCATATCTCCCAGATAAAATCATCTCTAATTTCAATGGAAACTGTAATGCCCATGGGGAGGAGAAGTCGTTACGTCACATTGCAACAGTAGCAACATTCTTTCACAGTTCAGTTTCATTTAATTTGTTAAATGTTGGCAAAATTCTCTGGGGTTGAATCCGAAAGGGCCGTATCCAGGTTTAGAAAAAGAAAAAGAAAATTTTTGTGCTGTGTTCACCAACTTCATAGAACGAGCGCGTGAAATTAGGAAGTTTCATGTCGTAGTGGTGTAACGACGGCTAAGACATGTACAAAAAAGCGTGATGCACGTGCAAAGTTGTTGTTTTGCTCATATAAACTTGTCGCTCTTTTGCCGTTCTCCATGGCAACGTGACGTCACACTTCTCCTCTCTATTACTTCTTTGCTTTCTTTATTTTTGGCTGCACAAAAAAGAGTCATCGGGAGATAAATGGAATGAGATGAGAAAAATGATGAGAAAATGGACATTTCTTAAGCTCTCCTTCACGAGCGGCTTCTCAAGCTATCCTCCTAAGGCTGCCAGGCGCTTCGCTTTCCCGTTTTTCGCAGAGGTGGGCGCGAAACGCAAGAGAATGGTGACGAAGCACAAGGGACCATGGGAAGGAGAAACACTTGAAGTCTCGCCGATTTCCTCCCTCTCACCTTCCTTTGCGCGCAAATTTTCAACGAGAGAGAGTCGTTTGGGTCAACAGGCAGCCCCAGAGGGAGAGAGTACTCGCACGCTAGCTGAAGTTTTTATCTATAAACACATCTCTGTGGCAATCCTTAAAAACACCTGCTAGTTATACAACCTAGATTTCATGTTATTCCAGGGAATGAGTCAAAAGTGGCTTTCAACTAACAGAGAGCTTCAGATTTGAGGACGAGAAGGAGTACGAGTACGAGATTTAACTTAAAGTCTTCCATCCCTAAACAGCCGGGGCCTGGAGCCAAAAAGAGACCTAAGAGACATCAGAGCTCAGCGTTGGGTTTTAAAAATCAGTTTCTCCAGTTGCATCATGGGAAACTCGACACACACTGATACAATGAAGGCTGCAGCATATGAAAGGACCACCGAACCAGTAAAGAAGAAAGACTGTGGGGAAAAAAGAGAAAACACAAATAATCCCTTAGTAAATAGATCATAAATAAAGCCTCCAAAATCACTGTTGTATACAGCCTCATTCCCGGGGTTCCCCTCCCGACACTTGAGTTAACGAAAAATAAAGATTATTATCATTCGATGCAAATTTTTCCTTCTTTTCATTGGCCGAAAGTCCACCAAGTGACCTGCAAATAACTGTCCACAAATAATGGTCTGCTCATGCGCAATGTCGTCCAACTGTGTTTGGCTGCAAATAATACTCTGGTCATGCGTAAACGAAACCACGCTTTTCTCCTTCTTGCGATCGCTCGGCAGATTGCTTCGCTTCCCGAAGATATTCATTAAAAAACAAACTTGGTGATCGAATGATAAAACAATTATTGAACACGGTTATCGCAAAATATCGTGATTTGTCAGTGTCTCGCGGATCGATTATTTGCCTCAGCCTTCGCCTTCGGTAAATAATTGATCTGCTCGCCACTGACAAATCACGATATTTTGCTCAACCTCGTCCAGTAATTGTCAATTATCGTTGTTGTTGTTGTTGTATTTTGACATGGTACTATATTTTTAGTATGTGGTTCTAACTTTGGGCCTGTGGGTGTGACCATTTAAATGAAACCTCTTTTGCAGTTCTTTCACAAAGAGCTGTATGTTTTTCAGAATTTTACTAAAGAACTTTGGGAGTTTTTTGTCGAATAGGGATCCAAGTCAAGGTTTAATGTTTAGTTCGAGTAGAAGGTTTTACTCAAGACATCAGAATTGTTACTTACAATAAGGACATCAGAGTAATCGTGATTAGTCTCCAGAGAACCGAGATATGTGGTCAGGACGATAGGGTGAACCAGGTAGGCACAGTAAGTCAGTCGGCTTAATGGGATCCAGAAATGAGCTGACAGAATTTTGTCCACCAAACCTACAAAATAGAAAACCACAGTCAGAATTACATGAAATGAGCTCAAACATGCTTTAAAGTCAGCTGATATTTCACAATATACTCCTCAAAGTCCACCAAATAATTTCAACTTCTGTTTCACACTCTTCTAGTGCAGTCAAATAGGTGGCACCTACATTGGATTAGGGTTAAACGCGAGTTACTGCAGTAAATAAGGTAAGGTAAGGTACTTATATGAGCTGTCGATATTGTCCTGAAAGGTGCCTCAGAAGATTCTACGTCCACTAGCGAACGAAACTCTAGACAACCTTTAGGTGTTTCCGTAACACTTACAATGTTAAGAAAATTTTCGACTACAACCAACTCAAGTCTGACTAACAAATTGACACCTACCTCCGAGCCCGCGATGACATGCAAAAATCACCCAAGCTAGTGCCAAGCCCCATGCGCAGCGTGAGAAGGTCCCGTATATGATATTTTCGGCGCGAGTGAAGGGCTTTGGATTGTCCTTTCTCACAGCACTGTATTCACCGTAGAGCGTGGATAAAGCCAGAACGACTGCAACACACCACCCAGCAACATTGAACATATATGTACGCACCTTGGAAAAGGAAGAAAGTCAGCTTACCAGTTTTAGGAACCTGGTTCTGTTTACAATGTTTTATTACTTACACTAAAAAATAAATTTCCAATTAAAAAATACTATTAATAATATGAGTAATCATAACCAAGTAGTTTTAACATTTCATAACATTTCTTGCTTCTCAAAACCAGCAGTCCCTGAGTTTGTATGGAATTAAACGTTTCTGGTAAACTGCCCACCTACCCCTCCTTTAAGTCCACAATAACACATACTTATCACGTAGGGAAAAATGTTCGATTAAGGGAGGGGTAGGTGGGCAGTTTCCCAGAAACGTATAATGATTCGTATGAGCCAGCAAACCATAGTACTTTAATCTGAGACACTGTATTGGTTTCCTATCGTGGCATTCTCTTTATTTTTTTTTTATATAAGAACAAGGCTGAATTGGTTCTTATAAATATGGCACTGCTTTATTAGCCAACTTTCAGCCTGATGTTCTTAATCCGCTCGTTCTCATAAGCTGGTGTTTACTGTACTGCAAGTACACCACATCAGCACATTTGCCTTGCTTATGAAGCCTCACAGACTTCTTTGTTATATGTTTTTGTTAGCTTTTTTAGACTTAACCGTGCACAACGTTCATTAGCATTCCCATCATTTTGAACTTACTGACAAAAAAAACACCGCATTAATTGCGCACGGTCAAGGAACTTCCAACATAAACTGCAGCACCGTTGTTTTCATCTCTGATTTTACCAGCTTTCATAACCGGTGTCCTCTACTAACTTTGTCTAACCTTAGCCTGAGAAAACAGCGACGCCACCACCAGTTTCCCTGCGAAATGACGTCTGAGAAACGACTGCATAAATTCGATACTGATGATGCGTCACCCCCAGATTTGGGTATTGCTTATGACTGGAAGAAGCAAATTTCCAACCAATCAGAAGCACTATCCAGATCTGGCTAGCGACATGTCATCAGAGTGGAATTTCTGTGTTCGTTTCTCAGACGTCATTACACGGGGAAACCAGAGGTGGCGTCGGGAAATGTCGGCTGTTTTCATAGGCTAATGTAATCTGACCTGCGTTAACAAATAAGTCATGTATGTAGGTATGTATTAACTTGTTACCTTGGACATCTTCCAGTCCTTAAAGTGTAAAATTATGTACCCTAACAGCATACCAACAAGGTACGGTGCAATGCGACAGTAAGGTTTCACATAAGTCAAAGACATTGAATCTACACCTTTGGCCCTGCAACAACAATTAATGAGCATGCGCTTAACCGTGAACCTGTCCCTTTAAACCTAGTTTATGTATGGATGCCTGTGTGATGTCTTAAAAATACAATATGGCACCCCAAACGTAAACCTGCGAGCAATCTCTCCAGGGGTACGGGAGTGTTCTCCCCAGGGGAGCTTGCTTGCTTGCTTGCTTATACACCCGTACAAAGTTTTCTCCGCCTTCCAAATTGCTGTTTAGAAACACCAGAAGACAAGACGTTGAAACAAATGAAATACGCTGCTACCAGTCAAAATGACATTCAGTTAAATGCAACAGGATAAAATATCCGGTGCCTAAATGGGCAGCCTAAGAAAATGAACATTTCTGGGGTGGCAAGGATGATTAACCATCTTGACAATTCTTACCTGTTAGCTTGTGCTTTCGCCCCTAACAACACGGCTGCAAGGTCATAGTGAGCGTATATAATGGCTGTTGTAATAAAACTGGCACCCATAAGCACACCAACAATTATCAGCATTCCTACAAGACGAAACCTAACAAAACAAAAGCATTATATTAGAATCGATTTTACCTAACCATAAGATTCAAGTTTTCTTTGCTCAGTGCTTACAAAACTAGTTGAAATGTATACCCCCACTTGTTTAAAATCACAAATTACAATTTAAAAGTAAAGAATTCCTTTCCTCCTTACAAATTTGAAAATTACAAACTATTATGCATAACATCTAATAAGAATCAAAGTTAACTATGGGCAACTCGTGGATGTATTGTTTAGAAAAATTCAAGGTACCAGTAAAGTGAAAATTCTTTGCGCATACGCGAGTAAAAGGTATGTGGCCTTCCAAATGATGAGCTGTGCTATAGTCTTAAGACATTTCTTGAACTGGTTTAGGTAGATTAACTTCTCTAATATTACCATCTGTTCGTACTTGTTTTAGATGCTATTTGAGTAGTATAACATACCAAGTAGTAATAAATATTTTTTGAATTGTTGGGATTATAAATATTTTTATTTTCCTTGTTAGAAACGAGGAAAAAGTACAGCGTGAGTCTTGGCTCCTAAATGGGAAAAGGGGGAAAACATCTGCAAGCAAAGCGAGTCACGCGAGGAGCTGCAAATAAAGCTGGGGAGGGGAAAAGGGCAGGGCAGCCTCTCCCACCTTCCCCAACCTCCCCACTTCCATTTCTTCTTTCACCACCTCCTCACCATTTTTAGCCTCCTTCCCCCAAGCTTCCCCCAAATGGAGAGCCTATTCAAAGGCTTAAAAAAAAGGAAACAGGAAATTGTCACTAGTATAAAGAATCCATGTAATTTATCGTGATACAAGATAACGAACTGGATTTACATTTACGGTAGATTTCTTAATTCAAGTATTAAATTGGGTACAGTTAAACCTCCATTAAGCAGCCACCCTCAGGATAACTAACCCTTGGGTTCATACTTTGCAAGAGCAATGCTACAGTACATAGACTAAGGTGGCAATGTCTGTAACTGAAATGTTATTATAGCCTGTGTAGCAGGCACGTGAGAAGGAGATGCGTGTCTCCCTCGCGCGCCCTATTTTCTCTTGTGCCCTGCTACTTCCAAGCGCCTGCTATGCAGGCTAATGTTATTACAGGTTCACAATCAGTTATCACCTGGCCACTTAACAGAGGACAAAATGACAGGAAAACTCTCATTGGAACGGCCAAAATCACTTAATAGAGATTTAACTTACAGTTCTATTGTACAATTATTTTCGGACTTTGCTTAATAGAGGGTGGCCAGTTAATAGGTAGCTGTTTAATGGAGGCTTAACTGTACTAACTATGGAAAAGTGAACTATGATTTATATGTAGGCGGTCACACACGTTACCTGTATGCCATAAAAAGGATGGCGGGAGCAATTATGTAGAACTGCATGTCATTAGCGAGGTACCAAGCCCATACCATACACTGAAAAGAGTAGAGATATCAAAATCATTCAAAATCATTTGAAATGCCAAAGAAAAAAAGAATTCTTGCTTATAACCAAATTGCTTTATGAGACACAAAGGTGGAGATAATAAACAAAATGTTCTTAATCATATTAGTAACCACAGGGGGTTTGACTATTAAAAACAACCACGTCATCCGCAAAGCATGGAATACACAAAAGCTAGTGTGGAGAAAAGCACATTGATATTAGGTTTCAAATGATACTGCCACCCAGTTTAGCTGAATTGGATAAGCGCCAGACTTTTGAGCAGGAGGCTAGATTCAAAACCCAGCTTCACCATGAACAAGGGTCTTTAAAAAAGTGGTTGATAAAGACATTGTCTAGTTCAGATAATCACGTCATTGGACATAAAGCGATTGGCATTTTCTCCTTCATCGTACTTTTATTAGCTAATTTGAAGGAATTGATACAGAACCCACACTAGTGGGACAAGGGGGGCGGGGGGGGGGGTGAGGGGTGAGAATAGTGACAGGAGGGGTATGGGGCACAGGAGAGGAAAGGGCAGAAGATGGGAGTTCTACAGTGAAGCAGGAGAGATAGGGGAAACGAAAGGCTAAAGGGTGGAGGCCAAGAGAAGAGGGGGGGAGCTGGGAATGCAAGGTACAGGAGACGAGAGGTATGGACCACCTACACTACAGCTTAAAAAGAATAGGGGAAGTTGCTTCGCGTGGTGTGGTCAACCTCTCCTGCCATTATAACTCCACCACTAGCTACAGACAGTTGAACCACCGTATCCTGACGTCCAAGCTAACTGTTAATATAAAAGTATGTAAAGAGGACATGCAATGTTATCCTCTCATCTATGATGTTAACATGACAGTTAATTTTATATTTACATTTTATGCTGCTGGTAATAAACTAAATACACAAGTTCTCTGTTGTGAAATACTGACCTAACAAAAAAACGTTTGTCCAAAAAAACAATAAAACAATAATGTCAAAAACTCACCGAAGAACCAAATTGTGTAGGATAAAAGTTGTTGATGTAGAGCAGATTGGACCACCAATATTTGTTACAAGCTTCATCTGACTGATAATTGAGCCAATAAGGGCCTTCACCAAGAAATACTGTCAGTTTGTCCCAAAACAGCAAAACAAACATGTATGTTGGAGTCAATCTGTGGAGTATCAGTAATACAAGTAATAATTGTTAGGAACATTGACCAAGAGCTACTACTCACTTGTACTTATTTATATTTGTTAAGATCATCATCATCATTATCAATTCATTCAAAATATTTCTCTGTTTCTGATTGGCTAAAATCACATGGCTGATTCTTCATAACCAGCTTGTTCAGACAAAATTTGGAAGACTTTGGCAACATCTGGTAAATGATGTGAAAAGCACAGCAGGGACTGCAACCAAGAAATCCTGTTTTGGTAGGGCAGGCTACACTCACCCTGGCGGACAATCATATCCCCCATACCTAAGACATGACTCTATTCAAAATATAAACTAAATTTTAATATTGTTATAACTAGTATCACTAACTTCATGTTTTAATGACTAAAAGTAATTTAACCTCGAACCAAAGCTGGTTAGCAGTTTTCCCCACTACAATTACATGGTGTCTTGTTTTACACAGTTGCTTATAGCATTGTTACTTGCATGCGGTTTTAGTGTTGTGTTCTCCCAACCCCACCTTCTTTAAATAATGGGTTATAGTATTGGTGGTTATAGGTAAGTATTGGTGGTTAAGTATTCTACCGAGTGGTTGAGTTTGATGGTGCCTTGTGGGGGCTGCTCCCAGGGTTCCTGCCCTCATGCTAGAGCATTACCCTGCTCCACTAACCTTGTAGACACCAGCACCCAAAGTCAGAATAATAAATAACTCATTAGGACTTAAAAAAACTATTTTGGAAAGTTCAAGTAAAAGTCGACTCATCTGTTCAAAACAAGAAACAACGTATGTAGCCAGTTGGATTGGGACATTTCTTTTTTGTTTATCTGCACTCCCCCCACCACCCCCCTTAGGAAGGCTCTTCTACATAGTTTTTATTGTTGGCACCATTGACGATTGCATCCAACACGATCAGCGGTCATTGAGTGAGATGGCCGCGAAATTTAAAGCTCCTTGTTGAAGAGAAATTAAGTTAAAGTTTCTTTTCCAATTTTTTTCCATTTTAACTTGTCATGTCAAAATCCTTTATGTAAAAAATGTCTGCAACTAAGAGAGGAAAACAGAAGCAACAGGCAGAAGTTTCAGAAGAAGAAGACTTCGAAACATTTGTAAGAGAGTCGCTTGGGCAACTGAGCAAAGGTCAGAAACAAATCATTCAGGCCTAATTAAGCTTCCTGACATTGTTAAGCTAAATACCTACCAGCTGATTTACGATCACTTTGTAGATAAAAAGCCGTCTAATTACACGTTGGCCTTGGTATCTCAGCAACATAATTATGACACAAGAAGTGCATCCCTGCAACACCTAAATCCCAGTAGCTTTAGAATAAATTTAAGAAAATTCTGTCCAACAGTCATAGGATGCTATTATTGGAATGATATTCCTTTATCTATACGTGAAAAAACAACTAAAAAATTGTTTAAAAGAGCACTTGTCAACTGTTATCTTGCTCAGTATTAATCATCGCCACACCGACTCTCAAATGTTACATTTTTTTATGTGTGTGTGTGTATGTGCTTTTCTTTTTTCGTCTCTTTTGAATATTTTTCATATATTTTTCATAGTTTATAGGGTTTATACTTTTCTCTTTTTTTCTCTTTTAACCTAAATAAAAACTGTAATTTAATCAAAGGGCAAGTAATTAGTTTAACTATATCCTGCCCTCTCCATTTATTCTTGTAACCTGATATTTAATTCTTCAAATAGCATCTTTAATTCTTCAATCTTGTAATACAATATAAATGGCTTGTAAAATAAATAAATGGAGGAAAAACAAACAAACAAACATCCAAGGGCTCCAAAATGTTGTTGGCGTCTTAAAAAAAAGACAGAGGCCACCTTTTATTGCTCATTTTGGGGGGAGGAGGGGGGTGGAAAAAAAATGGAAGGTCCAATTTTATTTTCAGTGCCCCCACTTTTTATTTTGCTCTGCCACCGCTGACAGGGGCAATTTCTCAAGAATTCTCCAGTTTTTTGAGCAAAGCACACCAACATTACTTTTGAATGTACACCTGCTGCTGGATGCGCAAATTTTACCTGAACAAAAAAGGAGAGTATGTCTGCTGTTCACTCACCTCCAAAATCGATGAAAATAGTAATTGAAGAGTGGAAGCTGCCCATTTTTTTTCTCCATGTGCCGAAGAGACAAAAATGCAACTAAGAAGCCACTGTTGAGTACAATAGAAGTAGAATCATGGTAAGTCTTCAATTGGCTATCTCTTATGGTGGCTCCCTAGAGTATTTACTAATAATCCTAGCTATCTAGCATACGTTACAGAACGAAATCTAGTTACTTTGTCTTTGGGATTTTGTTCACGAGATCCACCGCTAAGGTTACCCATATAAGAAGGCTCCTTTATCAAGTTTTATTTTCTGGATTAAGGCCATTGCCATGGCAACATTGCATCCTTAGAGAGGCAGTAATTTTGTCATTTTTGATCATTTTTTCTTAATATTTCTTATTTCCCTAGGTGAAATGTCTTTAAACTTTGCCACTTTATATTAACGATATTGCTTAACATTTTAAAGTGGAAAAAACATGGGGTCGTTTAGATGATTTTGCCAATATTTTGAAATTTGTAATTTTTCTTTATTATGGAGGAATTTTGCTCTTACACATTTTAACAAAAAAAGGACAGTACAAAGGTACTGCAACTGACAAGAAATGAGATTAGAATGTTTAGAATTAAACAAATCTGTTTTATTGCCATCATACAAACAGAAACAGCGTTTGGAGACCTTAACCATGTAAAGGAACATCCAAATCCCCCCAGTGGTATGCTTTTGTGGAGGCTGTGTGGCCCACAGGCTACAGCACTGGACTCGTAATCCAGAGGTCCTGCAATGACCACTAGCTGGATCTGTTCTCAGTAGTTCAAATCCTCGGTCAGGCTTGTAAAAAGCCAACTAGTTTGCCTCTTACAGTCTATATTTTTAATTCCTGTCAATGTTATTTTCCATTTAAATCATTTGTATCATTATCCCTGAAAAGCCTCTTAAGGAGAGGGGATAATCAAGTATTTATCATTATTAATTATAATTATTTACAATGTATATGTAATAATTATAACATACCTCAAGAAAAAGAAACTGTCAACTGAAAAGGTTGCATTTTGGATAGCTTGAAATGTAAAGCGATTAATTATGCCAAAAAATGTAAAAAGGTTACCTACAAAACATACAAAAATACATCACTCAAGAAAAGACACACTAAATGCAAGTCATTTCTAGTTTCTGTTCCTGGTATCCCCAACCAGTCATGCTCACAGTTAAGGGGTAAGCGTTTGGCAGTAAACGGATTAAATATATTTTGCATCTGGATCAGAAGGCCGCAAAGTGTACGACCTATAAATGGCTTTATGGTGAGTTTTAGCTCTTTCTAGCACAACAGTGACCAAAAAACTGCTTGACTAGCTTCAAAAAGCGTTTTTCGGCAAAAATTCCAGGGGGCAAATGGGTTAAAGGAGGACTAACTTAGGTTGTGGTTTCAGACATCATTGGACTTCAAGGGTCCCTTACTTAGTGGGTTATTTGTTTAACGTTTCTCTAGTCTACCCTATATACTTCCGTGAAACTGTTCATGGTGAACAGTGTGAAAATGACTTAGAACACAGTTCTGTGAATCACTGGCAAAACTCCATTAAAGTAATGGGCTCAGAATGTCTCTGGTGAGCAACCAAAGATGCAATGTCTAAGGAACTGAGGAGGGAACTACACCATCCTAAAGCTGCAAAAGTATTGGCCGAACCACCCAATGAGAGGAAAACAACCCCCCTCTCATACCTACACTGACACTCCTCAGACCCAGGGTTGCACAAAAGGTCCTTTTTGCCTTTAAAATATTGAAACAGTTGCTGCCTACTAGAATTATTTCTTCTTCTAAAGTAGATTTTTGGGAGTTTATCAGTGATAAAAATATGAAATAACTTACTTGGAAGACCAGCCGTGGTCTGAAAAGCATAACAGTGTCCAAGTATAACCCACCACATACTCAATACTCTCATGCCATTGATTGATGTTATCGCGCCTGGAGGAACTTTAGTACTCAAAATACGGTTTGTGTTTTGGATAAGAGAAAAACACAAAAGGAATTTTGCAACCACATCTGTGTATAAAAAAAACAATTAAACAAATAAATTGCCTTTCACAATCAACAAAAACACTCAGTGCAGATATGAAAGTGAACATGATCTCTTTCTGCAGTTCAAAATATGATTCATTTCATCAATTCATGTCAATTCCACCATCAGGTATATTACGAACTCACAACATGCTTGCCACTCATCAGAAAGTTAAAAATTCCCTGACTTTTCACTGACCTTTAAACAGTTTTCACTGACCTTTTATTACTGAGAA
The DNA here is from genome assembly GCF_958299795.1 of Porites lutea. Taxonomy (NCBI): domain Eukaryota; kingdom Metazoa; phylum Cnidaria; class Anthozoa; order Scleractinia; family Poritidae; genus Porites; species Porites lutea. Next base: position 2,834,495 of record NC_133211.1, read on the forward strand.
ACAATCGACATTTACATTCACTTTAGCTTTTTTTGCAGGCCGTCGATAGTTTCTCTTCATTTCACCCTATTTCCGCTTTTCATGGAAAGAGGAAGAAGGAATTTGGAAGAAAGCATTTACAACGAAAACCACTAACCACAACTACTACATGTGTCAGATGTAGAGTGCCAAATTGATTGCTTTGCTTGCTTTGCAGCATACTTTTCATCTTTTCCAAAAGAAAATTTATTTTAAAATCTTGAAAACTTATGAACTATAAACCAGGAAACAGAATTCCCTGACTTTTCACTGACTTTGATAATATCAAAGATTTTCCCTGACTTTTCCCTTACCTTGAAAAATTTTCGTTTTCCCTGACTTTTCCCTAACCACGGCAACTCTGTCACAACGGTTTGTTCTCCAGCTAGCTTGATTAGCTCAATGGATAGAACATTGTGTCTGGCCAATGGAAAGGTCAGGCCTGGGTTTGATTCCCAGTCAAGCCTGAATTTTTTTCAGGTTATTTTTTTCCAAACACTTTAGTTGTTCATTCTACTGCAACGATAATGTTCACTTTGTTAAGATAACCTGAGAAGGAAAACTGACATCTGCTGCTGGCAAGCCTGAAATCTGGTTCAAAAGATACACAGGAAATTGATCCCTCAGCATGTGACCTTACTGCAGCAGAGATAGGTGAAAAAGGCAAGACAGAAAGCTGCCCTAATCATTGTACAAGCCTTTCTCCCAGTCACTCCCTTAGAATTGGCCATTTAGCTAACAACCCCACCCCCCCAATCCCCGCTAAGTAAAAGCCAATTATGGCTTCATGGTGCTATGTTTAACCGTCCTGGCTAAACTGGTTGCAAAATAATTAAGAATACCAATTGAAGCCGGCAAGAATCAGTTTAAAAAAGTTATCTGATAACATTCAAAACTTACTTGGTTCCTTTGGCTGTTCAGGAAAGCTGGTTAATGAAGAACTGTAACTAACTGTCCCCTCAGGGAGGGAATGAATCATTTGTGAGTTGTCGCTGGTACCATCATGTTTTCCAAAGACTGGAACATGAGAAGGAGCCTGATCATTATCAGTAGCTATGGAAACATTTCTGATTGGCATAAATCCATCACTTTTGTTCACTGTTGATGGGCGTGGTTTGAAAAAGCTAAAGAGTACATCAAGGACTGTTCCAACAAGGCAGAGAGACAAGATTATTCCACACAAGGTTCTAAATACAAGAAGAAAAGACAACAAAATATTCAACAAAACGTTTCATTACCAAACCTACCTTTTGACACCAAACCTTTTAAGACCATTTCAAGGATGCAATGATTTATGGCCACGTACAGTACTGTAATCATTTCAAACATTCAATATGTTTCACATAAGGGGCATTAATGTTAAGGTGTGCTGACAAAGAAATAACACAACACACAAGGCATTGGTAGGCGAAATTGGGCAGGGTAAAGCCAGCAAGGCTCGGATAGAACCCACCAACCAGATAACCCACCAGATGAGGGGTCTTGGCACATGGCGCCATGCCGAGGGGATGCCTCACGCCTCTACTGCAAGGCAAGCATGGTTCCCACATCCATATGGTTGGGATATTGTCCTTGGCCAAGTTAACCAAGTCCAGCAGAATACACATGCCCCCTCTGTGATGGGGCTTCAGCACAAGGCTGATGGGGTGCCGCAGGCAGCAATTCCCTACCTTAAATTTATTAATTGAACACAGACAAGCTTACAAATAATAAAGAAAAAACAAAAACAAATAATAAGCAAAAAGTAAAATTAACAAGCAACTAAGACAAGCAACTACAGGAAGCCTATAATAAGGGGAGGTTAGGAGGGTCAACTTCGCTTCTTGAACTTGCAACGATCGAAGAAAGTGCTGACTGAGAGGGCATTTACAGTGTAGCATAATAATACCAGTATAAGGCACAGTGCTAAATAAGGCAATACCACGTGGGGTAAACCGCAGTGATCTGCAGGCTCACAGGTTAGCACTTGCCAACATTAACTTGTATTTTATGCTCAAATATCATTAAGTGGATTCGACTCTGCTTGCCATAGAGTTTTAGTAACTCAGTGGTTGGAGCATCTGATCTAGACCTCACAGGGTTGTGAGTCTGATTCTCAGCTGGACCTCAAAATTTTTTTGTGTTTTGAGGTGATTAAATTCTCTTTCTCCTTGAATTATGAGATGATAAAAGGACTACACACAAGTATTTAATACGCTTATTTGCCAAGATGAGATTTTTTCCCGGAATAATCTATTGAACATTTTCTACAATTTATTATCGTGCTGCTTAAAGTTTTCCATTGATGGTTGATTATAATCAATCACTGCCACACCAATACATGATACAAATAGTAAAAACAAAAACATATAGATATTTCCAGCAACAATTTGCATTATTAACTTTGATCACATAGCAGAACAATACTGCAAATTTATGACATAATACTTGAGCTACAATCGGTGACAAAATGAGTTGAGACTCTTCGCCCAAAACTTGGCTTTTTTACATTTTGCTAACTTCCAAGGGAGGAAATAAAGCTTTCCTCCCCCATCCCCTCCGTGCAATGTTGTGCCCTTCTTCTAGCTACCTGGAGAAAACAACAAACACCCCAACTTTGAATTTGACGGGATAGGGGAGGGGTGCAGACTCTTTTGTTCTCCGAAGTTACCCTATTTGAGTACAATGTCTCAACAATTTTGTTGCTGATTGTAGATTAGCTTGGGGCCTAAATTGTACATAAAAAATATTCTTATCTGTAATGTGATGGTATTGCATTGTGTTAATGTCCAATCAGATTTTGGTATTTGCAGATGTGCACTCCGGCTTGCTTTTGTCACAGTTTACTGTCATGGCCGCAAGTGAGTCTACTATGCTCTGATTAAACAAGTTGAAGTTTAAGAACGTGAGCAAGTTCTTTATAAATAATACCATCATCAGTAGGTTGAGTATGATTGTCCGGGTGATTGAGTCCTGAACAGGACTTTTGTTGTTGACAGTGACTGATGTTTCGACAACCTGTGCGGTAGTCATCTTCAGAGTCAAAGTGAGTTGTATCACATTAGCTGATGGTATTAAACTCTGGTTATTTGACCTGACTGGTCAACTAAAATGCAACGTTATTGGTCCTCTGTCAGTTAAGCTGTCAATTGTCCAGTTGTTCTTAAAAAGTTAGTTTTGCTTGATTCTCTCCATAAGTCATTTGTACGGTGCTGGTAACTGTTGACTACGATTTAGTGGCATTTGTTCCAAGTAAGTAACCCAGCTTTCTTTCACTTTGTAACATAATACTATAAATTCTGTGAAATCTTTATTTCAAAGATTCATAATTATAGCTATGTACTTACAGGGTAATTATTACCCCAGTTGTGTATTCTGGTTTTTTCTTGCAGTAAATAGGTTTAGCCTCTTTGCTTCCTGCTTCAGCAACTCGTGGACTGAATTCAATCGTTATGTTAACTAATTTAAGAACTGAAAAGGAAAAGAGAGAGCATATAATTTTAGTACTCTGATCACGCTGTTAACTATGTTATATTGTTATACTTTTGAGTGCTATCACTTAACCTTGACATTGATTTTCACTGCGAGTAAAACATAAGTAAAATCCACAAAAACATTTAACAACTTACATTTATAATAACAAATTTATAGGAAAGCAAATTTGAAAAGTGGTCAGTCATAGATTTCTCCCCACAGACAAGCCGTACCGCTAATTTTCAGGCAAATGCTGCAGGGAAAAGGTTCCGTTTAATCATGAGCTGGTGTCTAACAAGAAGGCAATTTGCCAATGACATCATGATGATGCCGAAACCTCAGCTTTTTACACTCTTTTTTAATTATCTCTGTTTTCCTAAATCGCTGTTCGTTAGCAAATTTCTTGCAATTATTCACACAAGAGAGTGAGACTGGTCCTTCTACAAGAGCTGAGTATAATGCAGTTCAGCTGGAACAGACATGCTCCATTTACAGACAGTTTAGTCTGGTGGGGTAATTCTGACAAAGCTCACTTAGAAAAAATGGTTTTGGCAAGAGTTCGTTATTTGTTTTATCAGCCAATGGATAAAGAGGTCAAAACATGGCCTCTTCTTTTTCCCGCCAAAGAAAAACCTAATATGGAGAAGGCATTGTTCGATTGGCCAATCATGTTGCAGTATGAAGTCTAAGCGAAGTATCGGTTGATTTCTTGAAAGTTCTCCAGCATGAAGGTTTTTCATCCAAGGTTCGCTTAACAAGCTAAATACCACGCATGTTTGTATCTGTTTGATGAACCAATCAAATTGCTCTATTTCTGTTTGTTTGTTGTTTCTGTTTTGTTTGCATGTTTTATTTCACGGTCATACAAAAATCGCTCTAAGATGAACCAGTGAAGATTAAAGTTGATATTGACCATCTGAAAAAATCAGACTGCCCCTCAGGATGCAAAGAAAGACAGTTTTGCTGTTTCCTTTGGCGCAAGTTGAAGTTAGCATGTACTATCCAGAAAGTCAGTTTGACTTGCATTCCCCCCCACCCCCCCCCCCCCCAAAAAAAAAATCTTGACCAGCAGGATTGATTACACTTCTATAAAATTATTTGAATTCCCCCGGAAAACTTCACATGCAAGTGTTGAACTTGGGGTGAGCAAGGAAAGTAGGGTTCTTTCACACTTCCACACCATGGAGAAGTGTAGAACTACACTGTATAAGGATGAAAAAGGAAAGTAGGGATCTTGTGGCCAACGCTGGACATTATTTTAAGGGCAAGTTAAGAACAGAATTCACTAGCCCAACAGCACACTAGTCTTGGGATATCACACACCACCTTCTTGGCGCGCTGCCCAGTTGATCATTGATTATAATCAAATAAGTACTACACCATGCTTTTGTACACCATGTCTATGATCTGTATCATATAATGCAGAACAAATGTATCACTACAGTCCTAGTTAGCGTAAATGAAAAAATAAATGTTTTAATATAAACAGTGGCTACCTTACAGGCAAGAAATTTATCCACCAAGTTAGTTAAATCTTGCTCATCACATTGTTTGGGTGCACATATTCCCCATTGTATAGGAAATGCCTGGAATAATAGAAAAGAGAAAAGTTACTCTTAGTAAATAAGGAGTATCGGTACTTAAAAGTTCACTACACACATCATTTTCCCCTTTTTCTAAAAGTACAGCAGGGGTATTTCATTTGCAGAATGCAGAACGTTGAATGTAGAATGCAGAACTCCAAATGACACTGAAGTAATTAGTGATTAGGGTTAGGAAACAGAGTGAATAAAGTTTTAGGTCAACTTCAGTGGCGGATCCAGACCTTCATATAAGGGAAGGGCCCAGTCATCCAGACCCTGAGATGAGAGGGGAGACCTGGTCTCCAAAAAATTTTTTTGGGCCTAAGGCCCCCCCGCTCCCCCTGGATCTGCCACTGAAATTTTCCAGTATAATGACTCTAAATGGAACTTGATTCACTCTGTTTCCTAACCATAATCACCAAATTTCAGAGTCATTTGGCCTTTTGCATTCTTCATTCTGCATTCAGCAAAATACCCTTCTCACTAGAAGTATGAATTTATACAATCTTCTTTTAGGAAGGAAAACCTTCGAAAAACTTAATTATCCACTTCCCTTATGGGGCTTTTCAGGGATAATGAAACAAATAAACCTAAATGGAAAAACAAGGTTAAAAATCCCAACTGGTAGGAGGCAAACCAGTTGGGCTATTTACAAGCATGGCTGTGGATTTGAGCTCAGGACTACCCAGAACAAATCCAGCTAGCAGTTCGGGCAGAACTTGAACTCAGAGCATCTGGATTACAAATCCATTACTCTAACCGCTCGGCCATGCTGTCTCCTTACAGATAAAGACACGGATTGACAAACTTAAAGAAGTTTAAAATGGATTGCCAGCATGCAAAGAAAGTTCTGTCCGATAACCTGGGACTGGAGTGGATTTTGCTATCAGGCTACTGAATTCTGTTATTAACTTGCCAGATGGGTAAGTGATTTTTTCTGGGGGAATTCAAATTACAGAAGAAATGTAATCAACCCTGCTCATCAAATCTTTTTCAGGCTGGTCAAAATGACTTTCAGGCTAGTAAATGCTAGCTGCAGCTTGCCTGAATGGTAAGCTGTAAAACTGACTTTCTATGCACCCTGATTGCACTGAAAACCTATCAGCCTAACAGTTTTTCAAACTTCATTCTTGTTGTTTTTAACATTTGAAATGACTTGATATAATGCTACACAAATAATGGGAAACATATTTGTTTGATACTAAGCTGTGGTTTTGGCATTCAAAAGTTACAATGTATTTCTCAAGTTCCATCACAAACATGGATGGTAAGCAAATGGTGAAAGCATTCTCACCTTGGTCAGTGGTTGAATAGGTGTATCAAAGAAGGCCATGCAGTAATGTGCATCAGGAACATACTTTGTGCACTCATCATACGATCCTAACCAGGCAAGATTTCCAACAAGAATTCCACTTGGAGGTTTACCAGTAGCATCCAAGTCTGAAAAAAATAATGAAGCTAATATTATTTTGTTGATTATCAATTAAAATCAATCATTGATCAAAATCTTTTAAAGATGTGTGAGGAAAAAAATTCAATCTATGATTGCACGAAAAAAATACAATAATATAAGATTATTCCTATTTCTTGTTGACAATTAACATGTTAAACACTTGAGTGTTGTCTTTTTCATGGTCTCATAATTAAATAAGAAAGGAAATTTGATCACCTATAATCTCTGGTGACAGTTAGAAAATTTGGGATCATTATACGTCTCTGGGAAACTGCTCACCTACCCCTCCCCTAAGCCAACATTTTGCCCCAGGTGAGAGGTAAGTGTTAATGTCGGCTCAGGGGAGGGGTAGGTGGGCAGTTTCCCAGAAATCATCATGCTTTCAGCTTAGGGTGACTGTAAAGGAGGATGTTACCATCTTCCCAGCATGCCTTGTGCCTATTTTAGGGTGATTGTCTCCAGTCTGTGTGATGAAAACATGAACTGAAAACTGAAAACTTTATTTATACTCGAGGGTCTGGAGCTTATTAGGCTCCTAGCTTAAATAGCTAATGAGTCGAGGTTAAAAACAAACAAAAAAGGAATGAATTGAAATTAAACTATTTACATCATGATACGATATTGTTTACAGATAATGATTCTAAAAGGTACAATATTAACGATAGTCTAACAGTTACATAAAGAGCAGTTACATGCATCAAAGGTGATCTTTCTGATGCGTGTTACAAATTTTTTTAAGGATCGGAGAAGTTCTTAGTTCATCATTTAGAGAGTTCCAGATTTTTGGTCCGTAGTACCTAAAGGTGTTTAGTCCATACTTGGTGGTGATAACTCTGGGTTGTACAAGAATCAATTCGCCCCGTAAATTACGTGATTTACTTCTAAGCGTCAGCAGATTGCGAAGTGGAGTAGGTGTTATTCCATGAATGACTTTATAGATAAGAATACACATGTCCTGGACTCTCCTGTCGTGCAGAGAAGGCATGTTTGCAGTTTCCAGTAGAGTAGCATAAGTATTAGCATTGTCATTAAAAATTAATCTTAGAGCCCGCTTGTTCAGTTTTTCAAGTTTGTCTGATGCCGTTTTTCCACAGTGCATCCACACTGTGGAACAATAGGTCAAATGAGGTAAAATATAAGCCTTATATTGCGTGAGTTTAGTTTGGATGCTTAACAACTTTCTAAAGCGACTAATAACTGCGATCTGCTTGCTTGTCTTTTTGCATATTGAAGCTACATGGTTGTTGAAATTTAGCCGTTCGTCTGTGTGCACTCCCAGTAATTTGCAGGTGGTGGAGGGCTCTATCAATGTTCCATCGACCGAGAAATTAATTTTCTCTTCCTCCGTTTGGTTGTGTTTGGGATTTGTTCTTCTGAAAATTAGCGATTCACATTTCTTAGGATTTAGCAGAAGGCCATTGTCCGTGATCCAACTTGAAACCACAGCTAATTCAGAATTTAGGGTTTTCTGTACAATTCTTGCGTTTGCGTTGCTGAAATAAAGTTGTTTATCATCTGCATAAGCCGATATTTTAGCCTTCTTAATGTTGTAGAACAGATCATTTATGAAAATATTGAATAAATGCGGGCCAAGTACAGATCCTTGTGAGACACCTGACATTAGCTTCCCGGTGGTCGAGCGAGTGTTGCCAAGCCTGACACATTGTGTTCTGTTCTTCACATAATTTGTTAGTAACTCTAGGCTCTCTAGGCTGACAACATACGTTGAGAGTTTTTCAAGTAGTAGATTGTGAGGAAGGCGATCAAAAGCTTTACTAAGGTCGATTAATGTAGCTCCAATGATGTTATCTGAGTCTGCTTCGGTTTTCCAATCTTCAGTTAGTTTCAGCAGAGTACTATAGCAGCTGTGGTTCTTTCAATAAGATGAATTTTACTTAAAGTTTCTGAGAAATTTTTGCCACTTTAAAGATGAGATATGGTGGTAAAGTAGGTCTGCATAATTTCTCATCTTTCACTAGGAAGAAAGAATGATTTCCTGATTAAATTATCCTGTTTTCTGTAAGATTTGACCATGTGACCTTTCTTTTGTCATGCGTCATTGCTTATCTGTTGTATTTATAGTGTTTTTGAGTTATTCATTTCCGTAATCAAACAAGGAGGCGATTGAGAATTGAGACAAAATTCCATGCTATTATACTTCAAGCATTCTAACTAACCCAATCGACTCCTTTTGACTCCGTATTTTCCCAGCAAATAATTTTTCATCTTAAACGTGGAGTATTATTGGAGCTATCTTATTATGATTAGAGACAAGTTCGTGTTGCAGGAGTGCATTTAGTAATATTTTCAACAAGTTTCCAATCAAATAGTAGCATTCATTTACTTATTCTTATATTCAGACAGAAGATTACTGTAACTGTAGTTATTGTTTCACGACAGTAGTGTTGGAGGTCAACAACTTGTTTGAAGCTGCAAAAGATGCGTACATGTTGGTATATGGGCCAGCTCAGTAAGATACCTACTGGTCATGTTAATCATGGATGAATATTTATTGCGTATTGAGTTTCTTGTAGCCAGCTTCTTTGATACCTTCTACAGTAAATGCATATTTTACCACAAACCACATACCAAGCTTTTTTTAAAAAAAGTATTACTGAATATTATATTATCTCACAGCAGACCCCCGTAGCAAGGGTTTATCAGACTGGTATAAGCTTTTATTTACAAAATCTTAAACCTGAGAAGGGCGTCTGTAGAAATTCTATATTGTACAATTGATACAGTTTACACTGAGTATGCTGGATTTCTAAAAAATTATTTCATGTTTCTCTGTTACCTCCGCGGTGACACTTTTGAAAATAAAATGAGCCACGCTGGGTTGGCCGTTTTGACCACAATGCATTACAGGACGATGGTAATATCCTCCTTTAGTAATTGTAACATATACCAATCACATCCTGCAACATTCCCCTATAAGTCAATCAGCATTGCGATCAAATCTGACTGCAGCATACCCTGCGCGCAGAGGCCCTTCCATCTTCCCAGATAAGTCTTCCCGATTTATCTAGGAAGATCGAAGGGCCTCTGCTCGCAGGGTAGCCGCAGCGTAACAGCCTGGTGAGAGTTTGTATCGGGCCCAGCATAAGGTCTGCCAGATTATGCCGGCATAATTTTGAGCATAATACTATATCTGGAGCATCAGGCATAATGCTGGCATAATATTAATATTTTTGGAGCATAATGCCTCTGTTTCTGAAAACTGTGAGAGGAGTATGCAAATTTTGCCAGCAACTCGCTCTTAGCGACACTCTAGAATGTACAAAGTTGATAAAAGTGGGGATATTTTAACGTTAGACTCGTTCGTACCCAGTGCATTTTGCGATAATCCAAGTTCATTGGAGAAAGACATATAGTAAGCCTTTCAATGCCTCACAATTTCCGACCTTTCGCTTGCTCATCAAATGTTTAACTGAATAATTATTGTCTAACAATTCCTTCAAAAATGAAAGACTAGGAATGTTTAGTAACAGATACAGGCCTATGGGGGGGGGGGGGGGTGGAAGTGTCATTTTAGTCTGGCATAATTTGAACATAATAACTCCAGTCGAGCATAATTTTGAGCATAATACCCTAGTTTCACGGGTGACGCCCGAAAGCATAATACTCTATTTTTCGAGCATAATCCGGCAGACCTTAGCCCAGCGTGACCGTATATGACATTGCAAAAATTGGGCCAGATCTCAGCTCAGGTTACGTACTGCGAGATAGTGTAGCGCGCTGCAAACTTGCTAGCTTGAGAAAACAGCCGACAGTCCCTCGAGTGAGTGGTAACTGATTAAGTGATTCAACGCCTAGTTGGAAATGCTGCTATTAAAGTTTGACACTAA
>NC_133211.1:2854849-2917349 GCF_958299795.1 Porites lutea
GGGACACTAAAATAAATTTTAAAAAATAAATCAATTAATAAATTAATTAAAAATTAAGAAAAACTATGTACAGTATAAGCAAGTGAGAAATTCGAGTGAACTATATACAATATGTACAAATGTATCCATTACTTATAAATAAAAAAAAAAAAGAAATAAAAGATTAAGAAGTGCAAAGAGAGCAGTTAGAGCAGTTATTGTCATCTAATAGCATGCTAAGATCCACTTTTCTGATGTTATATTTGAAGGAGGACAACGTGGAAGCTTTTTTCACATTACTAGGAACAGAACTCCAAACCCTTGGGCCCATATACCTGAGCGAGTGCTTTCCAAAGGAGACTGTGTTGAATCTGGGTATAGTGAAGTCATGATTGCGCAGTTCATACTTAATTGCAGGCTGTTCAAAGAGAGTGCTAATGTATGCTGGGCACATGTTGTTTTTAACTTTATACATGAGAATAGCTATGTCCTGTAGTCGCCGGTTGTGTAGAGTAGATATCCCAGCCATAGATAGTAATTGACCATAGGACGAATGTTTATCACAATATATAGCCCTAAGTGCTCTTTCCTGGATACGCTCTAGTCGTCTAGAATCACTAGCACGGCAAAAATGCCATATAAGGTGACAGTAGGTTAAATATGGGAGAACAGCTGCCTTATATAACTGTAACTTAGTTTGTGTGGGTATAAGGTTCCTGAGCCTCATGAGAACGCCTACCCGCTGGGCGCTCTTCTTAGAGATACTACTTATATGTTCATCAAAACGAAGATTGTTATCAATACAGACACCTAATAGCTTGAGACATTCAGTGGATCTGACTTCATGATTGTCAATCATAATACTGTCCATAGACTTCCTTCCGCAACCAAGTGCCATTGTCTGGTACTTGTCCAAATTTCCCTTTAGTAAATTAGCTCTGTACCATGAAGATGCTGACTCAGCGCAAACAGCAAGATCATCATGCACATCAGAGAGGGTGCTGCGAACGACATAAAACTGGTGGTCATCTGCATACATATTCATGTTCGCATCAACAGTATAAGTCAAATCGTTTTGGAAGATGTTCCAGATGAGAGGTCCAAATGCAGAACCCTGTGGGCATCCCCTGGTCACCCTCTGCCACTCGCTCACTACAGATCCTAGCTTGACCCTGTTATAACGGTCTGTGAAGTAGGAGCCCATCAATCGCAGACTTCTTTCCTCAACACCATAAGCTTTAAGTTTTGCAAGTGTAAGTGGATGGTAAAGTGAATCGAAGGCTTTGCTCATGTCCGTGGAGAGAACACCCACAACGTTATGCTCATCCAGAGCGAATTTCCAATTCTCAGTCAAAGATAAGAGAGCTGTCTCACAGCTATTGTTTTTCCTGTAAGCTGTTAGTTTGTCGCACAGTTTGTTATTAAAACCATATAGTCCAGCTGTTATCGACCAAAAATATAGCGAATTGTTCACTTTTATGATAAAAGCATGAAGCTTTGCCAGATTACAACCAACCCTAAGAGTAACATTTCTGGATATGGAGCCAAGCCAAATTCAACAGTGGACACGAGTACTGCGCAGGCCCTAAAATGGCCCACATGAAAACGAGGCTGACAGTGGAAATGCTTCTAAAATACCGGTTTTTCAGTGTTTTGGTAAATAAAACTTGTAGATATCGTGGAAGAAGACATTTGCTTTGCTGTCATGTTATCTTTGGTGTCACGTGACCCTTTCTTCCAAATATGGCAAAGCCGTTGTTGGGTGTCCTGTGCTGGGCTGTCTTCTGTGCATTTGTGAGTTTTAAAGGGTGAGAATGGGCACCGATTCACACAATTTTAAATGATAACACTCTTGCAACTTTTTTCCAATTGTCAAGGGTGGGATTTGTTTTCATACAGATGTCAATTACCACATGAAAACAAGGCAAGAATCTTTTAAACTGTTTCAAAAGCCTCCAGTTAGCACTGCGTGCGGTCATTTGGGGGTGGATTCAGATAACATTGCATAAAAGCTTGCACTGATCAAAAATTGGGATTGTATGGCACTCTAGCTGTTGCTTTCCATCTAAATGTAGAGCGCCGGTCAAAAACAAGGCAAAAATCCTTTTGATGATCTTAAAAGCTAGCCTTCAGTTTCTTGCCTCCACGTTCGGATACTGCATTAAGCTATTAATATTCAAATGAACGAATGAATCGTTCAAGGAATTCTCCTTTCATTATTAACAAAGTCAGTTACAAGGTTGAGTACTGAATCCAGGAGGTGGCCCAGCCCAAATAGCTCTCCTCCCTTAATTTTGAAGAAATGCCAATTTGATCCTTTCAAGTTGAAATTAATATTACCAGTTGTTGCTTACATTAAATGCATGAGATAGAACAGTCTTTGAGGTAAAAATGAACAGGTCATGCAGGAGCAAGCGATCGTGCCTCCCCATATCTCTGTTATGCGTGAAAAACAGATGACAGGATAGTCTTGTAAAGAACATTTTTGAGATACGCAATTTAAAGCTACCAAATTGATATTCAAAAGGTCTAGATAGCAGCAACAATATAGATAGTCGTATAAACATAACAACTTTCTTTAATTTTCCAGACATGTTTCGACGGTACATCCGTCATCTTCAGTTTTACATATTTTGAAATCGCCGTTGAATTTAAAGCGCGCGCGATCTTACAAAGTTCGTTACATTGCGTTGTCAATATTGCGTACTAAAACAAAGTTAAATGAGTGACGCTTAGTTCTTTACAGGGAGAGAGTCAGGTTAATGTGTTTCACCTGCTGGTTGAGATCGGGCTTCTCCCATTTTATAAACATGGATTCTTTAAGCTTCACTTGGTACTTAGTGGCTGCAGAGTCCAGGATCTCGAAGCAATCCGGTGTGCAGGATGCTCTACAAAACTCTGAATCCTGCAGATGTTTAAAAACGTTCGAAGACCTGTCTGAAAGTAAGTGCTCGCGCACTCGTGTGGAGAGGTGTCGGCTGGTTTCACCAACATAACAAGCATTACAACTTGCACACGAAAATTTATAGACCACACGCGTGCGTAACCCCTCAGGGACAGCATCTTTCACATTAAAAAGATTCCTGACTTTGAAAGTAGTAAAGACTAACCTTAAATCAATAGGTTTACATAACCGGTTAGCAAGTTTGCGTATACTCCTCTGTGCCGTGACTGAGAAGTGCCCAACGTAAGGGATTTTGAAGAAGAACTTAAGCGTTTCCTGGGGCTCGACTCCTGAATAGGGCTGTGTTTTCCCTCCCTTGACTGCTGTCTGAATATATTTAGAAATATATTTGTTGATAAGGTTTTCAGGGAAGAGATTCCTCCGCAGAATGACAGACAATTTTTGAAGGTCAGTATGGAACCCCATCCAAGTGTTGTTTATCTTAAAAGTTCTATGAATCAAGGTTTTGATTAATATCAAATTGATATTCCTTTAAATTTTATATTAACACATGAAAATATAAAAAAGATGATCAATCTGAACGTAATAAAAAAGGCCGTGTTTCTCCCCATTAAGGACAAGAAATCAAGCCTTTCAAACTCAGCTCGCTAACAGAATGTCGAGCGCTTTCACAAAAAAGCAAAGTTGTTGCTACGTATGTCCTCAAGGCAGAGTATATTTAAAGTGCATGTTTATCCCTCATAATTGAACACCAACTGAGCTACTTGAAATAGATGAAGGAATTCGATTAACTTTACTCATATTTCTAACGGTAATCTTTAATAATAATAATAATAATAATAATAATACTTATATGGCGCCGATATCAATGTTGTAGTTCAATTTTTTTCTGGTTTGACATCAATACTGCTATTATGCATAAAGTGCATGAACCTACCAAGAAGAGTTAAAACAATTTTGTCAACACTAAAGCTATAAAAATTACCTAGACTACTTAATCGTAAAAAACTGCATAAAACCTACTAAACACGAGATTAAAAAGCACATAAAATCACAGCTTTCTGAAATAAAAATGTCTTGAGTGCTTTTTAAAAGATGCTACTGAGGGGCTACTCCTAATCGCGTAGGGCAATGAATTCCATAGTTGAGGAGCAGCAGCAGCAAAAGATGCGGTGCTTGAAAAGTTTCTGAAATAAATTACAATTAAGACACACAAGCTGTAGGCAACTACAGATAGTTAATTCATACCACTTGATTGAAAGAGAATTTTTGAATAATTGCCTCAAAATTACTATGATTTGAGCATTTCAAGTCATTGTACTAGCCGTGATGCAACACTAAGGCGGTACACTTTAGGTCCAAAGAGCGCTCGTTACCTTATAATTAGGGAAAGTTTAAAATTAAATTATCGACTTCTCGGTTAATGTTTTTCAATTTAAGAAAGTGAACCTCATTTGAAAGGCTCATAACCAATTTTTAATGATGTACTAGTGAGCAGCACACTTACACTTCCAGTGAACAATTTTCACTTGGAAGAAGGAGAAACTATGCTCGCCGGGGCAAGAAAATTTTCGTTGCCCCGGGCGAGCATGGTTTCTCCTTCTTCCAAGTGAAGTTGTTCACTGGAAGTGTAAGTGTGCTGCTCACTAGTACATCATTAAAAATTTTAAAAAAAACTACAATATTTTAAAACCGTACAGAAATGAAATCCATGGTCATGTACTCATCTAAGCCGAGAAAAATCTTATCTTTTTCTACCAAAAAAGTTGATAATGTCAACGTTTTGTGCATCGATCCAGCCACAGAGAAGTTGACCTTTTATGCGACAAAAAGTTCCAAATCAAAGGAAAATAGCCAAACATCCAACCAATAGAGCTGGTTTCTATCGCCAATTTTACACCCACAAGTGAGTTTTCATGAGTTTTCTACTACAGACATCAAAGGGGAGTTAAGAGTGTATCCTCAACAAACCAGTTAATCAGAAACCAATAAAAATGGAAACTGCTGAACAAATTAAAATGCTAAGGATTTGCAGTGGGTAGGAAGAGATTCGTGTGGGGTTTTGTGACTTGGGCGGCTTTATTATCCCACTCAACCCTAAGATCATCAATCTCAAAGCAGCCGAATATACATTAATCTCATCCACGAGCCACTTGTTTCGGTAGACAGGCTGCTTGGGGTATTTGGCGCCATGTGTAATAACAAAGATTTGCTTCAGCTCATACTCCTTGAGCTTCATATTGTTCAAAATGCTGAGCAGGCAGTTCACCTGTACCAGATGAACAGCAGCTCAGTAACACAACTGAGTTGAAAAGAAGGGTGTGGCTCATTCATTGCTTATATAACCGCAAGTCATCTTATTCAAAATGACGGTAGGTGCACCAAGTAACGAATCTGTGTATCCATTTATGTGAAAGGCAAAACAGAAACACCCTTCTAAAATCGGTGAAAAATAATAATCGAAACGGTGAAATCTTTCCATGAAGGAGAAGATGGGAATTCAAACGATGAAATGAGATTTTACTAGTGTTGTAGATCCCTAATCCTAAGAAATTTATTCCGCATACTTTAAAACTGTGCGCACAAATCCCACCAAACATAAGTTAACGCTCTTGCGTCTTGTTTGCATAAACTGAAACAGACTGACAATTACTTCGTGTTCCAGACATTTCATATTAGTTTGAGTGATCATCAACAGTTAAATCAGAAATCATTCCACCAATGAGGCGATGCTAGTTATTTTAGTTATCCATGTATAGTATGGACACCAAAGAAAATGATGTCAGTGTCACGTGGGCGTTGAGTCCTGATTATGTCCGACAGACATTTTTTAA
This sequence comes from Porites lutea, assembly GCF_958299795.1. Classification (NCBI taxonomy): domain Eukaryota; kingdom Metazoa; phylum Cnidaria; class Anthozoa; order Scleractinia; family Poritidae; genus Porites; species Porites lutea. The sequence goes on from NC_133211.1 coordinate 2,860,568, forward strand.
CTTGCGTTTGCGTTAACCTTCGAGCAAGGTCTCTTGATTAACACCCCTCCCTCTTGCGTCTCCTTTTGAGTGCAGTTTGCACGTGACGTTTCACGATAGCCCCAAATAGACAGCTAGAACGTAGGCTGCACTTATTTTTTCCTGATTGACAAGCGTTAAGTGCAAACAAAAACGTTTGGGGAAATAGTAAGTTTAATTGGTTTTTTCGGCTTGCACTTGCGTTTGTTTGTCCAGCCCTCATTATCTTCAATAAAACGAGGCAAGAAGTGAAAAAGAAGATAAAGTCACCTTCATAGTGTTTCCTCAACTCGAGTAGTGCTCATGCAACATAGCTGTCGAGCAGTGTATGAATGGGATATGTATAGGGAAGAACACCTCTGAGGCAAACAAGTCTAAAGGTTTTAATTTTGACTAAGGGGTATATCGTGGCAGTTTGTGGCTATGAACTCATTAAATGAAAGAAAAAACTGCTTTTTTGGGACGGTGTCGATTCACCATTGGCAAAACTGGTGTACAACCTACTCTTAAGATACAGTGACATCTACAACTATCTTGTGGATACAACTGTTAGAAAGGGGGGCTCTTCAATTCCTTAAATATGGCATTTTAAGGAAAAACTCATGTGACTTTGCATTGTCGTCCGTGGAGAAAAAAACTCTGCAAAAACGCCGTGCAATCACAATTTTTGATCCGTTCAGGCTTTTAGGCCATGCGCTATGAATCTAACTCAAGATGACTGCACGCAGGAGTAACAGGAGGCTTTTCAAACCGCTAAAAAGATTTTTGTCTCGTTTTCATGTAATGATTTGCATTTGTATGGTAGAAAACAGTCCTTGATAATTGGACAATAGCTGCAAGAGTGTTATCATTTAAACTTGCCTGAAAAGGTGCCCCTTCTCACCCCTTTAAACGCAGAAATGTAAAGAAGACAGCTTCAGCACAGGACACCCAACAATAGCCTTGCCATATTTGGAAGGAGGGGTCACGTGACACCAAGGAAAGCATGACAGCAAAGCAAATGTCTTCTTCCACAATATCTACGACTTTTATTTAAAGAAACACTCAAAAATTGTATTTTAGAAGGCTTTCCACCAACAGCCTCGTTTTCATGTAGGCCATTTTAGGGCCTGCGCAGTACTCGCGTCCACTGTTGAATTTGGCTTGGCTCCATATCCAAAAATGTTAGTCTTAGGGTTAGTTGTAATCTGGCAAAGTTTCATGCTTTTATCATAAAAGTGAACAATTTTGGTCGATAACAGCTGGACTAATAACTGAGTTGCTTGCTGAGTAATTGTTCAAAGAGTTTGTTTACAGTAACTTGTACAGTTATGGGTCTGTAGTTTCCCATTTTATGGGGATCTTCCTTCTTAAAAACGGGTGTCCATTCACCCCTTTTCCATCCCAAGGGCCACTCTCCGAGGGTTATGCATGAATTAAATAGTGACGTCAATGGATTTGTTAGCTCAGTAGCTCCAAGCTTGAGCGCCATGGGAGGGATGCCGTCCCAGCCTGTACTCTTCCTTACATTGACGTTTTGCAGCGCCTTTTCAACTTCAAAACTCTGAAGATTCTGAAACTGGAAGCCTTGATATCCTGTCATCTTCTGCGTAATATTCTGGACACTAGGGTGGGTGGCGAGAACTTTGTCATCAACCGCACTGGTGTCTCCAATCCCATCAGCCACAGTAGCAAAATATTCACACAAGTGATTAGAAACCGCACATTGGTCTCTACAGATGGTCCCATTGATACTTAGGCTGAGCTCATTTGGGTTGACCTTGTGCTTTTCAGTCAGAAAGGGCATAAATGTCTTATAGAACTCACTCGGCTTGCACTTAAGCTTAGTGGCTTGCTCTTTCCAATATGTCCTTATTGCCTTTCTCCGGAGTCGGGTGGCCTCGTTTCTGGTTATCCGCCTAGCTTCCCAGTTCTCACTGGTTTGTTCCTTTTTTGGAGGCAATTCTTTTGAGCAGAATAGCCTTTTTTTCGAGCAGAATGTGTAAAGGCCTAATCAGGAACCCATAACCCGGAGCGAGCAACTTCCAGGCGCATGTGTCACGGCGCTGTCACGGACCAGTTTATTTTTAGAACGGTTTTGGCGCGAGTTTTCAGATATCTTTAAATTCCAAAAACCGGTCTGCAAAACCCACAGACCTAAAAATGTGATTTTTTCGCCTTTTAATAACGTTTAGTTTTTGTTTTTGATATCTTATACTTCGAATGTGCTCATAGACATGGCGGAGATTCTATTTTCGCTGGAAAAAGTGCCTATAATGTGACTTAGGCCTAGTATGGAAGTTGCTCGCTCCGGATTATGGACATTATGGGCTCCTGTTTTCATCTACAGTACAAACATTCTGGTACGTTTGCTAACCGTAAATATGAAGAACTATCTTACCCAAAAAAATCAGAAAACCTGCGACCCCATTCTAGTAACTCTATTGAAAATGCGACCCCATTATAGTCAATCCGGTCCTGAAAATGCGACCCCATCCAGCGGCACATCCCCATTAGCCTCTTATGAGCAAGTAGACTTGCCATGTTTTAGTATAAAGAAGATGAAAAAACCTAGAGCTAAGCTAAAACTTACTGCACTTTTCAATAACATGCGACCGAACACAGAAGTTCAAAAGCAACGAACCTTGAAACACAAAAACACACAAAACGGATCGAAATCCACCAATCACAAATCACAAACCACGACCTTTTGTTTCCTAGGAAGTCCGCTAAGATCTGATGGCGAGAAAGCGCCGATTCTTCAGATTTTGATTGACGTCGCAGAAAAACCCCAAATCCAAAGACGTTTTTGACATCGCAGGTCGCGTGCTATCCGAAATAGCTGTAATCTAATTAACTCAAGGGTTTCAAAAATAAGTGTCACGAACGCAGTTTGCACGTGAAGATATTGGGCTCGGCCCCTTTCACGGTTCGAGAGTGAAAGAACAAACCTGTTTACGAGATCATTTTGCTCAATAAGATTTTAAGAAATCACCTCCTTTCCGAAAATGTAAAGATTGTGGCAAAGTATGAAACTGAACGACTTATTAGTGTTCATAGTGAAACAACTCACTTCTTCATAAAGAAAATGGTTTATATCTCCTAACAATTTTGTTTGAAATAGGTATTTTCCCCTCTCGTTTCCTACTTAATTGTAATTACTATTTGTTATAATTGCTTACTTTTCTTGTAAGTTTAAGTGTAAGTTAGTTATTTTATTTTATTATTATTATTTTGTTCCCTTTCTTTCCTGTATAATTTGTGATTTATGTGGTTAATAAAGCATTTTAAAAAAGTTACAATGCTATGTTTACAAAGATCACCAAAAAATTATTATGGTTAGTGCACCCTGAAGAAATTTGTTTGATTTCTTCTTCATAACTGTACAGGAGAACTTTGCGTATGGTTTAAGGTACTTGGTATCGATAAGTAATGACTTCTGCACAGGATTGATCAAACACAGCAATTGTTGGCTTCACACTAGAGCTTCAAGTATAATGTAAGTGTACTTAGAACCTACTTTGAATGTGAAGAGGTAAAATGTACCTACTTCAACTTTACTTGGTGACCGTGGAAACGTGACCATGGAAACGTAAACGTAATTGGTGACCATGGAAACGTAATGTGCCATGTGCATATGTAGCGGTTCCAAGATTCTAATGAACGGGCAGATTGACAGCTTTTACTTCAAGTAATATACTTTGTCAACAGGTGTGAAGCCCGTTTCCACAAAGCGACTTAAGATTTCCAGGTGCACTTGAATCAAGTGCTTACCTGAAATGAACTTCGCCTCTAGTGTGAAGCCAACAAATATTCTCATGACATAGACCCTTTAACTGATGTCAGAACTCAGCGTTTCGTTTTAAAAATCAGCTTCTCCAGTTGTATCATGGGAAACTCGACACACACTGAAACAATGAAGGCTGCAGCATATGAAAGGACCACCGAACCAGTAAAGAAAAAAGCCTGTGGAGAAATAAGAGAAAACACAAATAATTCCTAGTAAATAGATCATAAATAAAGCCTCCAAAATCACTGTTGTGTACAACTTCTTTGCCAGGGTTTCCCTCTTACTCGGAGCGAAGACAAGAGGATGAGTAAGAGAGGACCCTGGGAACGAGGTTGTGTTGTATAAGTTGGTCATTTTGAGTTCCAGCGTGAAACTAGGCCGGTGTTGTGACGAACTTCAACATCTGATTGTTTTAAGTATGCGATCGCTTCTTTCATTGGCTATTACAAAGTTGCGCCGGAGACTGGGTCAAACTTTGGCCCCGAAAAACAGTTCCCTGGTGCAGTTCGGCAAAACATCGACCCAGACTCAAACGCGAACTTAAAATGGAAGAAGACCTTGGTGTATATGTGGTGGTTCAATTTTATCTTTTCAAACTCATTATCATACATTACCATACTCAAAAACAAAGGGGAATAAAATTTAAACCAAGGACAAAATTGAACCACAACATTGACAGGGATGTGCTCCTTAAGGTGTGGACGAAACCCTATAGTGCGACCATTTAAATGAAACCTCTTTGGTCGTTTTTTGACATGATAATGTTTGTTCACAATTACAATGAATTTTGAAATTTTGGTCGCATTTTGACTTTCACCACTTCAAAGGCCAAAGTCAAGTGTTAACGGTAAGCTAGATTAGAGGAGGTTCTACTCACAATATGGACATCTGAATAATCGTAATTAGTCTGCTGCGAAACGAGATATGTGAGCAGGACGATAGGATGAACCAGGTAGGCAGAGTAAGTCAGTCGACTTAATGGGATCCAGAAATGAGCTGACAGAATTTTGTCCACCAAACCTACAAAATAGAAAACCGCAGAATTACTTGAAATGAGCTCAAACCTGATTCTGTAAAATTTTCTTTTTTCCAAAATAACGAAAACAGATGGTACCAAACGAAAGCTGCAAAGAAAAAGTGTATTGCACTTTTTCAATGTAAACTGCACACTCCTTTAGTGCAGTCAAATGCCGTATTTACTCAATAAAACGGCCTCTTGAATTGATGACAACCTCAAACGCCGCAGATGGAAGCAAAATTACCAATAAACGCCACACCCAATCAGAAGAATGCGGCGTTTATTCGCGGATTATGAGAAACAACTTGGTACAACTTGGTAATCTACTCCATCCAGACACACTACGATTCTATCCCAACAAAAAGGTGAGATATTGGAACTTAAACACATCTTTCTCTTTTTTACACAATATTTAGGGAAAAACTGAAGAAAATTACAGAAAACTGTCAACGTCAATGAAACACTGAGAAAACGGTCCAAACATATGTCTAAAGGTAAGGTTTTTAATACATACGTGGCCAATATTGGGCTAAAGAGGCGCTATGCCTCGGAAGTTTCATTGTCGACGCCCGACGAGTGGTAAACATGACAACCAGGTGTTTCCGTAACACTTAAAATGGCTGAATGACTAAATAGTGAATGACTGAATCGACTGAATCAACACCCTGACTCGCCCCCAGTCGTCTTCGCGTAACGCGCGCGGCGGGAGCAGGGGATGATGGGTAGGAAGACGCTCTCCCTCGCTTTCCTCCTTTCCATCACACCCCGCGCGCCACCAGGGAGAGATAGAGAGACGACTGGGGAAGAGTCAAAACAACTCTTACCTCCGAGCCTGCGATGACATGCAAAAATCACCCAAGCTAGTGCCAAGCCCCATGCGCAGTGTGAGAAGGTCCCGTATATGATATCTTCGGCGCGAGTGAAGGGCTTTGGATTGTCCTTTCTCACAGCACTGTATTCACCGTAGAGCGTGGATAAAGCGACAACGATAGCAACACACCACCCGGCAGCATTGAACATATATGTACGCACCTGAGAAAGGGAAGAAGTTTCAGGAACCTGGTTGTGTTTATATTGTTTTATCACAAGCCAAACGAGGCGAACGTGGTATTTTGCGCAAAACGGAAAAAGAAAGCGAAGTGCGCACACGTTTCGCGTTTCGCTCAAAATGCCGCGTTTGCCCCGCTTGGCTAATAAAGCGCCTGTTATGCAGGCTATTTTATCACTCGCACTAAAAATAAAGCTCAACATCAAGTCGTTTTAAAAGTACTTTTAGAGCGATTTTCGTATGACCTTGAAATGAAAACGCGCGAACAAAATGGAAACAACGAACGAACGGAAATAGAGCGACTTGATTGGTTTATCGAAAGGATACAAACGCGCGTGTCTTTTGGTTGGTTAAGCGAAAGTTCGGGTGAAAAATCTTCATGAACGAGAACTTTCGATACTTCGCTTTGACATCATACTCCAACAACTGGCCAATCAAACAATGCCTTCTCCATATTAGGCTTTTCTTTGACGGGAAAACGAAGAGTCCATGTTTTGATCTTTTCACCCATTGGCTGATAATACAAATAAGGAACATTTATCGAAACCATTTTTCAAGGTCATACGAAAATACGTGAAAATCGCTTTAACATTTTATAATATTTCTTGGTTCTCCAAACCAGCAGTCCCAGCGTTTGCAAGGGCCAGCAAACCATAGTAATTTATATAAGTCTGAGTCACTGTATTGGTGTTTTGTTGTGGCATTTTCTTCATTTTTATATAAGAACAAGGCTGAATTGTTTGTTATAAATATGGTGCTTTATTAGCCAAAGTTCAGCCTGATATTCTTAATCCGCTCGTTCTCACAAGCTGGTGTTTACTGTACTGCAAGTAGGCGACATCAGGACATTTGCCTTGCTTATGTAATCTATAGTTACGCAAGTGGAATGGTTATGAAGCTTGACAGACTCCTTTGTTATATGTTTTTGCTCGCTTTTTTGGACCTTACCGTACACAACGTTCATTAGCATTCCTATCATTATGAACCTCATGACCTATAAAAACATTGCATTGATTGAGCACGGTCAAGGAACTTCCAAAATAAAGTGGAGCACCGTTGTTTTCATCTTTGATTTTACCAGCTTTCATAACCGGTGTCCTCTACTAACTGGAGACTTTAAAGGGACAGGTTCACGGTTCGGCGCATGCTCATTTATCAAAATGCTGTTTTTCTGCTGCGACTTGTTGTATCGTCTATGCAAGCAATGTGTTCATGTCATAATGATGTCAAAGAACCAATCTGCACACTCCCCTGGCAGTCACTCGATCAACTTATGTGCAAATAACCATAAATTAATCAAAGATGGAATAAAACCTTCGAGTCAACAATAAATTTAACGTTGGTAGTGTTGGCATAATCTACTAATTTTTTCCTGTGATTTTAGTACTCCTCCATCCCACTTCAGGTTACTCTGAAATACACTTCTACTTTGAAATACACTCTGAGATCGCTGAGATATTTGTGAGTGGAATAATCAACCGATAGAATTAATAATAAAGGAAAAAAAGTAATTTAATTAATGAGCATGCGCTTAACCGTGAACCTGTCCCTTTAAGATTCGAGGACGAGGACGAGGACGACTACAAGTACGAGATTTGACTTTAAGTTTTTTCCTGCATTATCAAAATATAGACTCTCCGGAAAGCTTCATTTTACCATTTTTCCTTAGAAAAGTGAGCACTGTCATCTTTAGTGAAGGAGGTTACGCCCTCTCCCGATCGCAAAATGATAAACGTCTAACATTTGACGACTTGTTTCCGCCACTTCGACATTCTCGCTAAAACTCGTAGTAGAATGACGACGGCTACCACATTTTCCCGCCAAAATGAAGCTACTTCACCCGCGAGCACTACTTAGTGTTGAGACTGAGAAAATCCCGTACTCGTTGCCATACTCTTCTTAGAATCTAAAGGTCTCTACTATGTGTAATCTTAGACTGAGAAAACAGTCGACATTTCCGACGCTAACTATGGTTTACCTACAAAATGACGTCTGAGGAACGACTGCGGAAATTCTATACTGATGATGCGTCACTACCCAGAACTAGGTAGTGCTTCTGATTGGACGAAGCAACTTTCCAACCAATCAGAAGTACTATCCAGATCTGGGTAGTGACGCGTCATCAATATGGAATTTTTGTGCTCTTTCTCAGACGTCATTACGCGGGGAAACCAGAGATGCCGTCGGGAAATGTCGGCTGTTTTCATAGCGGTGTAATCTGACCTGCGTTAACAAATAAGTCATGTGTGTACGTATGTTTTAACTTGTTACCTTGGACATCTTCCAGTCCTTAAAGTGTAAAATTATGTATCCTAACAGCATACCAACAAGGTACGGTGCAATGCGACAGTAAGGTTTCACATACGTCAGAGACTGTGAATCTATACCTTTGGCCCTGCAACAACAAAATTATTCCCATATGAGCTGGGGTGCCACCCAGGTGGAAATCTTGTGCACAAACATAAAACTAGAAAATTTGACGTGGTGGAGGAAAGACCCGTTACAAAATATATCCAAATCAATCTACCGAACAAACTAAAAAGAGTGCAAAAATTGCATCCCCTCAAATCACAGCCCATTTTTTTCTGAAGCTTCCCGAACGGCGCAAACCATTTGATTTGAATTTCTAGTTTTCCCATGTAAGGGATGGACCATTAGAAAAGTTATGGGGGGGGGGGGGGGGGGGGCGGCGCGAAGTACAAAAAAAAATTCATACAAGGGAAAATTAAGTGAAAAAAAATTCATGCATGCAGAGTAGACCAGGAAGAAAAATTCCTGCATTGGCCTTCCACACATTTTGGCACAAATCTTAAGAAGGCAGGCAGGAAAGCATACTGTGTGCAAAACATCGGCCCTTTGAATAAACTTCCTGCTGAATTTTGGTCTTGTAAATAATCATACCTGATACAAAAAAATATATCTAAGGCTTGTAAGCTTATCATAAATTTCAATAGCTGGCAATTTCAGATATGATTATTAAATAACTTTAAATAAATTTAATTATACTTTTCTATGTATTACAAAAACTCAACATCTTATAAGGTTATAATTTCCTTACTTTGTGAACTACATATCTAATATCTGGAACAAAACATTTCTTTTAGATACCATAGAGAACAATAATCAGAGTATTCCCCACAAATCGAAGGAAACACCCAGAAACATCCAGAATATATATTATTTCTTGGTACTTATAACAAGCAACAGATAAATAAAAATAAAAATAAAAAAATCTATTTTCTTAGATTTTGTTTTTACAGTTGTTGCCGGTCCTTTTAGATAAATGAAACTAACTCAAAGATACATGTTCTTTTCAGACTAGCAGCCTAAAGACTTTTAACATTTGGTCAAATTTATCTATTTTTACCACACGTTTTTAGACAATTTCCGTTCTGGTTCTTGATAATAACAATATCATCATCATAATTACATTTTATAAACAAAAACTTTAATGTATCAATATGGTAAGAGTATATCATAATTTATCAATGGTAGGGGTATATTGCAGAATGCAAAACACTGAACGCAGAATGCAGAACGCAGAATGATGGTCAGCAGTATATAGCACTGAAAATAGTGATTAGGGCTAAGACATGACTATAGTGATTAGCGTTAAGCACTGACTCGAAGTATGGTTAGCTTTTATTTATTTTAAATGTCCCATCTACTCCCAATGGCTTTCTTCTGTCCCACTGTGATATTGCGTCAGATCTTTTATAGTGGTTGGACATAAATTATTTTATATATCCTTTCAGAACCCCACAGTCATTTCTTTTTAAGACGGACACCTTTGGGGCCGGTACTAAGTGTGCATCTTAGAGAGATGTCCTTCTTATAAAGAGTCAAATAAAAGGAGTAAAGAAAGGCAGGGACCAACTGTAGGTGTCCGTTTTACAGAGGTGTCCGTCTTGTAGAGGTGTCCGTTAAGGGAGAGTCAACTGTACACTCTTTTAGAATGCCTTATTTATAATGCTGTTTACATGTAAAATTTCAGCAATGCAATATGAACCTGCGCAGTACCAATGCACGTACAATACAGGATACCTTGTGTATAAAAGGCTATTGTGTACCTTAGAATATGTATCAATTTACTTTCGCATACATGCCCAGGTAGCCTATATTTAAATTATGCCCTTGGTTAAGTGAACAACTGAATGATTTAATATGTTTTTAGTTTAGTGTTACTTCAAGGAAAAAAAAATATTCGTGCACAACATCTTGACAAAAAAAAATATTCATTCACGGGAAATATTAAAGAAAAAAAATTCCTGCGGCTCGAAAATTCCCCGCCCCCCCCTCCCCCCCATAACGTTTCTAATGGTCCGTCCCTAAATGGCAAGTACCCCAGGTGTTCGCAATTAAACATTAGCTAGCGCTGGATATTGGAAATTCCGGACCAATTTGGGTTTCTAGGAAACTGTTCAACTACCCCTCCCCTAAGCTAACATTAACAGTTACTTCTCACTCACTTAGGGCAAAATGATGACTTAGGGGACGGGTAGGTGGGAAGTTTACCAGAAACCTAAATTGATCCGAAATTCCTTATCCCAGAGATGGTCCTGGTAGCAAGGTAGACTACTTATAGATCGTTGATATCAAGTACGGGTGAAAAGGGTGACAACCTTAGTTTCAAAAGTACCATGGGGGCGGGTGTCGGGAATTATGGTGAAAGAAGGAAGGAGGCACCCCAAACGTAACCTGCGAGAAATTTCTCCAGGGGGTACGGGAGTGTTCTCCTGAGGAAGCTTACTTGCAGGCCACTCCTAAATGTTAACACCCGTAAAGAGCCTTCTCCGCCTTCCAAATTGCTGTTTAGGGAAACTAGTATAAAAGACGTTGAAACCAATCAAATACGCAGCTACCAGTCACAATCACATTCAGTTAAATGCAACAAGGCAAAATATTCGGTGCCTAATTAGAGAGCCTAAGCAAATGAACATTTCTGGGGTGACAAGTATGATTAAACACTCATGACAATTCTTACTTGTTAGCTCGTGCTTTCGCCCCTAACAACACGGCTGCAAGGTCATAGTGAGCGTATATAATGGCTGTTGTAATAAAACTGGCACCCATAAGCACACCAACAATTATCAGCATTCCTACAAGACGAAACCTAACAAAACAAAAGCATTACATTAGAATCCATTTTACCTACCCATACTTGCTTAATATTTACAAAACTAGTTCATATGTACCCCCAAAATATTAAAATTACAAATTACAATTTAAAAGTAAAGAATTCTGTTACTCCATACAAATCTGAAATTTGAAACTATTAAGCGTAACATCTTATTTTAATCAAAGTTAACCGAATGGGGAACTGGTGGATATTTTGTTTAGAAAAACTCCAGGTATGGCAAAGTGAAAATTTCTTTCCGTATATGCGAGTAAACGATATTTGACCTTCCAAATGACGAACTGTGTTATAGTTTCGCGACATTTTTCGAACTTGTTTAGGTGGACTAATTTTTTGGTTATACTTGTTTTAGACTATGTCTGAGTGGTATAACGTATTGGTAGTTACAAACCCTTTTTTTAATTGTTGGGAGTATAACTATTTGTATTTTCTCTGTTAGAAACGAGGAAAAAATTGAAGCCTGGGTCTTGGCTCCGAGATGGGAAAAAAGGGAAAACATCCGCGAGCAAAGCGAACCTTGGGAGGAGCTGGAGACAAAGCTAGTGATGGGAAAAGGGCGGGGCATCCTCTCCCACATTCCCCAACCTCCCCACTTCCATTTTTTCTCTCGCCGTCTCCGCGCGATTTTTAGCCCCCTACTTCCAAACGGAGGGCATGTTCAAAGGCTAAGAAATGCAAACAGGAAATTGTCACTTGTGTAAAGAATCCATGCAATTTATCGTGTAACACAAAATAACGAACTGGATTTACATTTACGGTAGTTTCTTAATTCAAGTATTAATTTGGGTATTAATTTTTTTTTAAATGTAAATCTTTCCTTGTTACAGTAGTCTGCTACACAGCTGTTTTTAGTGTCGTCACGCGACACTCACCAAAAACGTGGCGTGACGACAGTAAAAACGGCTGTGTAGTAGACTATTGTTACAGTTAAACCTCCATGAAACAGCCACACTCGGGATGACTAACCCTTGGAATCGTACTTTGAATGAGCAAAAATACTACAGTACATACTATGGCGAAAACTTTATTCTCAGGCTAAGGTGGCAATGTCTGTAACTGAAATGTTATTGTGAAAGGTTGAACTCAGGAGTCATTTCAAAAGTAGGTTGAGTTTGATCGTCCGGGTGAACGTATTCCTGAAGAGGACTGTTGTTGTTGACAGTGACTGACATTTCGACAACCTGCGCGGTAGTCATCTTCAGAGTCAAAGTGAGTTGTACCACGTCAGTTGGTGGTATTATACTCTGGTTATAGATCTGATTGGTGAATTACGTCGCGATGTCATTGGTCGTCTGTCAGTTAAGATGTCTGTCAGTTAAGCCGGGTTAACTGACAGACGACCAATAACATCGCAACGTAACTGACCAATCAGATCTACAACAAGAGTATTGACGTGATACAACTCACTTTGACTCTGAGGATGACTACCGTACAGGTTGTCGAAACGTCTGTCACTGTCAACAACAACAGTCCTGATTCAGTACTACGTTCACCCGAACGATCAAACTCAACCTACTTTTGAAATGTTATTACAGGTCCACAATCAGTTGTCACCTGGTCGCTTTACCCTAACCCTTTAAGTCCTAAGAGTGATCAGCATCAAATTTCTCCTTGTAAAATCAATGATTTGTAAAAAAGAGTGGTCATGAGAATTACGGACATGGTCACACAAGATGAATTTGCTTGCCCACTACTTCTGTAGGAAATAAATAGAGGCAACAAATGAGAATTCAAATTTGGATCTTAAGCCCGGTTCAAACGCCGATCTTTTCATGATCCGAACCTAATACTTTGAATTAAGTACATTACAAGTTCGGCGTCTGAATCAATTAGGAACGCCTATTTCAATTTGGAACGGCTTTGATTCAGACGCCGAACTTCCCATGTACCGAACCTAATGCATAAATTATTATAACATATTTTGCAAACAGTTCGACCGAAATGAGCATTTTTCTCCTTTTGAATTTAGTTCGGCTGGAATTAAGATCGATGTCTGAATCAATTAAGGCGGTCTAAATAGTTTGAGTCGGCCTAAATTCGAATTAGGTTCGGCTCATGAAAAGATCGGCGTTTGAACCGGGCCTTAGGGTTTAAAGGGTTAACAGAGAAGAAAATAATAGGAAAACACTCGTTGGGACGGCCAAAATGATGGGTGTAGAATTGGGTTCTTTTACACCACTGGTGTTTGGTACAAACGGGGGCATGGGACTCGACTTTCACAACTTTTTAAGAACTCTCGCAAATAAGCTTTCGACTAAGAACAATGAACCCTACGCCAGCGTTATTTCCTGGCTTCGAATACAGCTTTCATTTGCTATATTAAGAACTGTACACAGATGGTCAGAGGTTCTAGATATCCATTCAAATCACGTGATGTCTCAGAAGACTTCACTTTCGCTGTAGCTGGTCTACATCTGCGCTCATAATTTTAGGCCTAGATTTTTGATAGTTTTTTTTTCTTAGTAATGCTTAATTTTCCTTTTCCCACTTTCAAAATTATTTACAATTGTAAATAGTTTTCTATCGTGGACACATATTTAGTTTTTAATTTGTAAACAATACGATATAGTTTAAAATTGTAAATATTACTTTATATTGTTGTGATACTTAATAGAGGTTTAACTTACAATTTTATTCTATCATTATTTTTCGGACTTCTGCTTGATAGAGGGTGGCCATTTAATAGGTAGCTGTTCAGGGCTGTCAAAAAGTTTTTAAGTAGCAGGCTGATAATGATTAGTAAGCGGCTTTGGAACTCGCACCAAAGGCACAAGTGCTTGAGGGCTGAGGCATCTTCTGTAGGGACATTTTGACATTTAGAGTCTCGGAATTGGCGTCTCCAGCGGTGAGGGTAAAAGGGGGAATGAGTTTGCGGAATGGCATGTGGCATGGCTTACGGAATGTAAAATATGGAAAATGGCGCAAAGAAATAAATTAACTGAAAAGCATTCGCGCGTCTTTGCCGCGCCTTTTTTTGACGCCAGTTTGAGTGAGCAACTGCTTTGCTGGTCAATTTATTACTGCTGGTGCAAACCAACAAGGTAGAGCAGAAAGCAGCAATATATAAGCTTTACTGCATTCGTGTCTTCAATTCTTAATTAATACTTAATTTATTTTTGGTGTTTTCAACAACACTTTCTCTCTTTCTGCCCACCATTATAATATAGTCAAATGTCAAAACGTTAGAGGGAAAAGAACGGTTGTCGGGCTAGCTACAATTCTAAGGATTATTGATTAATACGGTGGAAGAATCAGATCATATTTGAGACTAAATGAGCGCTCCGAGTCAAACATTAATCTGTGATCCAGAAATCGAGTGAAGCGAACTGCTATCTGTCTCCTTTCGGCCTTTCGGCGTGTCTTCACACCTTCCTTGTTTAAGTGAGTGTATGCGTTTGATCCTGAAAAAATGGTAAAACGGCAGGGAGGGGAAAAAAAGACACACTCAATTGGCAGGATTCGAACTCGCCCTTCTCCGCTAGCCGTTAGCTTCGCGTGCCGGAAACGTAACCACGCAGCCAAGGAAACAAAATACAAGATCCGTTTCATCTCTGAATATTATGTGACGATCACGTAACCCACGTCTGAAAAAGAAACACTTCTCACGCGACTTCAAATACAAATATAGGTAAAAAGAAACTGATAAGGCCATTCCCATAAAATGTTTCGTTCCCCATCGCCCGACCGACCCATTTTTTTGGAAAAGTAAAAAAAAAATAATTCCACAATCACTTGTAAAGAAGCAAGTACTTTAAATTACAAGCACACGATCTTGTCTTATTAACACCAATTGTCTTAAATTATCTGAATTATCATCGATACTTCGTTTTTGTAGCCTTTTTAGACATTTGATAGTCCTGTTAATATACATCTTTTACCATCTGATTATATCTTGCAGACTAAACATGAGATTTAATATGCAATCATGTGTTCATTCTCTTTTTTTTTTGCCCGACCGACCGACCCACCTTCACGAGAGGAAGGGCGATGGGAAACGAAACATTTTATGGAGATGGCCTAAGTTTAATCGAGCAAACAACTTTTGCAGAAAAAGATTTAAGTAGAAGGGACCTGGGAGGGAGAGTGACCTTCCAAAACATCTTTTCTTCAATGGCCGACTTCCGTGATGTGGTATCGGTGCTGCTGCATGCAGCTCGACTAATAAAGGCAAGAAAAATCTTTGTGGCTGATTGACCATGAGCCTTCGTGTCATGGTATGCTCGCAACATAAACACAGCGGCTGCGTTAGCAAATTCATTGGCGCCAAAAAAGGACGCACTTTTCAGTTTAATTTATTTCTTTGGGTCATTTGCGTATATTACATTCCGCATAATTATGTCATTCCTCAAACCATAGCTAACCATGCCACATGACATTCCGCAAACTCATTCCTCCTGTCACCCTTACCGCCTCTCCAGGGCTTTTCAAGAGGTATTTCCACCGCAGATGCCATGTTGTTTCATAAGAATACACGCAAGACTGGGAACTGCCGTTAAAATGTCCCAGCCGTTCCACGACATCGCACGGTTCGAACGTTTCACCCCTTGTTTAAATATGCATTTAGTAACATTCAAAACTGGGAACGGATGTTTTACAATTTTATTCGATGGTGCTTAATTTTTGCTAGCAGTTATGGTGGAAGAAGATGAAGGTAGCTGGCTAAGGATGGCTAACTAGCTACCGACCCTTATTGACAGCCCTGGGCTGTTTAACGGAGCCTCAACTGTAATAACTATAGAAAAGTGAACTATTTTTTACATGTAAGCGGCCACAACACGTTACCTGTATGCCATGAAAAGGACAGCCGGAGCAATTATGTAGAACTGCATGTCATTAGCGAGATACCAAGTCCATCCCATACACTGAAAAGAGTAGAGATATCAAAATCATTCAAAATCATTTGAAATGCCATAGAAAAAAAGGGCACTAGGACTAAATAAAAATTTGATTTTTTTTTTTATCCTTTGGAAACTTTAACGGTCTTTAACAGAATTGAATTCTTCATGCTTACAGCCAAATTGCTTGGTCAAGATAATATGCAAAATGTTATTAATATTAGTAACCATAGGGGTTTTGACGATTAACAACACTACCTTATCCGCAAAGCAAGGAATGCACAAAAACTAGTGTGGAGAAAAGTACATTGATATTAGGTTTTAAATGATGTACTGCCACTCAACTTAGTAGCTGAATTGGATAAGCGCCAGACTTAGTTTCAGCGAGAGGCTGGATTCAAAATCCAGCTTCACCATGAACCAGGGTCTTTAAAAAACTGGTTGATAAAGACATTTTCTCAGTTCAGATAATCATGTCATTGGGCATTAAGCGATTGGCATTCTCTCATTCATCACTTTTTCATCAGCTAATTTGACGGAAATGTTATAGAACCCACACTAGTGGGACAGGGGGTGGGGGCGTGAGGGACTGATAGATTAGGGACAGGAGGGGCTTGAGGCACAGGAGAGGAAAGGGCAGAAGATGGGAGTTCTAAAATGATGGGAAACAAGAGCGGAAAAGCGTGGAGGTCAGGAGAAAAGGGGTGGTAGCTGAAAATGCAAGGTAGAGGAGACGAGAGACATAACCACCCCACCCCCCCAGTAATAGTTATAGCGAATACACTTTGTCAGTCCCTTGGCCCTTCATTATATTGAGGTTTCCACGGCAATATAAAAGTATGTAAAGAGGACATGCACTGTTATACTCTCATCTATGACATTAACATGACAATGAATTTGATATTTTGCATTTTTTGCTGCTGGTAATAAAATAAATACACAAGTTTTCTGTTGTGAAATAATGATCCAGCGAAACATATTCGTCAAAATTTAAAACAAACAATAGAACAATAATGTCAAAAACTGACCGAAGCATCCTTTTGTGTAGGATAAAAGTTGTTGATGTAGAGCAGATTTGTCCACCAGTATTTGTTACAAGCTTTATTTGACTGATGATTGAACCAATAAGGGCCTTCACCAAGAAATACTGTCAGTTTGTCCCAAAACAGCAAAACAAACATGTATGTTGGAGTCAATCTGCGGAGTATTAGTGATACAAGTAATATTAGAAACTTTAACCAAGAGCTGCTACCCACTTGCACCTACAGTTTACTCCCGATAACTAGAACCCTCGCTAACTCGAACCAAAATCGATTTCCCCTGGATTTCCGTCATACATTTACTGTAATTTTACCCTCGGTAACTCGAACCCTCGATAACTCGAAGCTCCCGGTAACTTGAAGTAGGTTTTGTTTCCCCTCAGATCATTTCTACATAATTTTACCCTCGATAACTCGAACCATGTTTTGAGCCCTTAAAAGTCTGGAAAAAACAGTCCACTGGCGTCCGAAACATTGAATTTTGAATTTCCCATTGACGTGTTGTATGCATATAATTTACTATTGGAGGCTGATGTTGTTTGTCACAAATCTAACGTGAAACAGCTTTACTTCTCAAAACAGTAAAACGCATGCTCCATTTAACCAAGGTTTTGTTATGTTACGTTCTGATTTATAATCTAGAAGTATCTTTTAATTTTCACTCGACATTTCTACAATTAAATGTGATTAAAACGTTCACTGTGCAGTAAAAACTGTTTTTTGCTTACTCCCGGCTATTTTTTTCGAGCTCCCGATAACTCGAACCTTTTTCGATTTTCCTTGAACGTTCGAGTTATCGGGAGTCGACTGTATTTATAATTGTTGTCATCATCACTGACATCATCATCATCATCATCATTATTATCATTATTAGTATCCATTCGAAATATTTCTCTGTTTCTGATTGGCTTAAATCACATGGCTAATTGTTATAACCAGCTTGTTCAGACCAAATTTGGAAGACTTTAATTTGCAATACCTGGAAAATGATGTCAAAAGTACAAGAGGGCTGCAACCGAGAAACCCTGGAGAGGGGATTGTGCTGACTAGGTAGGGCAGGCTACACTCACCTGGCCAATCATATTCCCCATAGTTAAGACATGTCTGACTGTTCAAAACATTAACTGAATAATAATAGCGGGGTCTGGGGGCAGGCTCTCCCAGGAAATTTTTTGGATTTTTACCCCTTAAAGTCCCCTTTCCTGGGTTTCCAAGTCATTCAGACAGGATATTGGCCAGTTTTCAACTTGGAAAGTGTTTTGTATTATTAAAAATATATTTATTATAAAAAGTGCGACCAATTTCCCTAAAACGGTGGAAACCGGTGTGGATCCGCGCCTGATAGTTTTGTTATAACTAGTATTACGAACTTCACGTTTTACTGGCTAAATGTAATTAATTTAACCTCGAAACAACACTGGTTAGCAGTTTTCCCCACTACAATTGCATGGTGTTTTGTTTTTATGCAGTTATTTGCTTGCAAAGTGTCTTTTCTATAGTATTGTTAATTGTATGCCATTTTAGTGCTGCGTTTCTCCCAACCTCCTTCTTTTATTGAAGTTTGAAGTTTGTTGATCTTCAAAAGTTACAAATTAAATTAAATTAAAATAAAACATATATATTTATACACACAAACATCTTCTGCTGGCAAATAGCTTAGCTAATTGAGACGGGCATAGGAAAACAAAGTAATTTGTAACTAGGAAGAAATTAAGTAGAATAAAGGAAAGGAAAATAGATCTATATATGACACAAGAGAGTGGACTTAAGTTATTGCAATACAATGAGGATTTATAAAATAAAATATGTCAATTAAGGGGTCACCTAGGTAAGTATTGGTGGTTAAGTATTCTACTGAGTGGTTGAGTGTGACGATGCTTTGTGGGGGTTGCTCCCAGCGTTCCCTTTCTCGTGCTAGAGCATTACCCTGCTAATTACTAGCCTTGTAAACACCAGCACCCAAACTCATCCATTGATGATGAGTTTAAATTTGCATTACGGGGGCAATTTCACAAGAATTCTCCAATTTTTCGTGCAAAGCAGACTAACATTACTTTTGAAAGTACGCACGGTGATGGCTGGTAAATTTTACCTTAATTAAACTCATAACAAATAGATGAGCTTGGGAACTTGTGCCTTAAAGGCTGGGGTGACAAATGCCATAGCCAAAGGGAGGCATCCATGGCAACCCTGGAACACATGAACCACCCAAACGAACGTCACACTGAAAAAATCAGTGGAAATAACTTATCTAAAAGGATACTTACACTGGCAACCAAATGCAAAAGAGAGGGAGAAGAGGGTGCAAGAATCCGCACTGATTTAGAATAGCTAAGCTTTTGATCCAAAAAGATCAGCTGATAACACTGCACGTGAAAAGCAGTGAATCTTGAAACAGTGCAAAACCACTGGAGGCCACCCCAAAGGTCACGTACTGCAGATGAGGAAGACTGCTGGCTGCATTTGCTCAAATTTAACTTTGCGTAAATGATGTTTACCCAGGTTAAAAAGGAGAGCATGTCTGCTGTTCACTTACCTCCAAAATCGATGAAAATAGTAATTAAAGAGTGGAAGCTGCCCATTATTTTTCTCCATGTGCCGAAGAGACAAATATGCAACTAAGAGGCCGCTGTTGAGTACAATAGAAGTACAGTAGAATCAATGCACATGTAAGTCTTTGACTGCCTCCTCAGGAAAGACACTTTGGGTGCCTTCGATTGGCTGTATTCCAGAATAAGAAACACTTGTTTTGGTTTTCATTACACGCTAAAATCCAGATACCTGGTGAACATTACAGGGTGTTTATTAGGCATAAGAGATCGGAGAATTCTCGGTTTACTACCCAGAAATCTCAGGCTAATCTTCGGTAGCCAATGACAATTTTTTTTTCAGACGTACAGCCTTTTTCAAAGTATTCCCCTGTCACATTACACCTTACTCCTGCTACAATCGAACCTCCACGTGCGACCACCTGGAAACAATTTTGTCATATTGAACCGATGACGTCAAAATGACAACAAAAGTGCCTGGTTGCAGGATATGAACCGTTTACCTTGAAAACATGGGGAAAAGGTTGAGTTGTTCTGGTTAGAACTAGCCTGTGCCAGGCTCTCAGATAGTATAGTGGGAACGTATTAAAACGAGAAAAGCGAAAATAAGACGCGCACGACTTGGGAAAGGGGGCGGTGGCGGCGGGAAAAATGGGAGAGAGAGCCTGTTTGCATTTCTTTACCGACCCTCTTCCGCCCATTTTTGTCACGTCTGGATTCGGCTGTCAAAACTGTTAACACTTCAGTTAGCTACAATCATTCTCAAGTTTCTCGCGTGAGAATTGCACGCGACGCGAACTCCTTGTGCGATGTGTGGAAATTTATGTCTTCGAATTCGTTATCCTGTGAGAGCATCCGTTTTTTTTGGCTCTAGTTTATAGCAATAAAAGGGGGCGGTAAGTTTTTTCCTCTGTTGGGTAGGTCATGCTCTGGAAGGTTCTACATTGTCACTGAGCAAATGTGACTTTAGCCGCTTGTTTCACACTGAGAGGTCATGGCACACATATCGATTTACTGTGGCAGTTGTTTCTGATCGACAGGAATTGCCCTCTGATGAGAGAGCATTTTCTTTGACCTCTTTTGAAGCGTAAAGCTTTTTATTGCGGCTGAATAAGGGTTTTAATTTTCTCCAAAGTGCCTTCTGGATCTGACTAACTAAGTGATTTTCTTTAGTCCATGAATTAATGTAATATTTTTCTGCAATGTTGTATCACGCTGGGCCCAGCTCGTTAGTTTTCTTTGCAGAATGTTAAATTATCACGGATAGTGATTTACAGATCCAGAATTATAAGAATGAAGTGCAGCTTAAACTTAAGCTACATCAACTAAAGTAGAATTGCATTGTGACTCAGTAAACTCTAGCTTAATAGTGTTTCTCTTAAAATAGTGTGAGTCTTTTGACTGGAGCGCGTAGTTTCTCCCTTGGTAACAGCGGAATGAATAAGCTTAACAAATAACAGTCTTTGGACTGTTTTGTTATTGTCACTTTGTAATCAACCAGGACTCCGGATTACCGAAAACAATTTCGCACTTTCCTTCTCTCGCTTTCTTCTCGTCCTCCTCTCCCTCTTCACCGATGCCAAATAGCTGCGGCCGAAAATCCAAGCTTCTTCAGTTGTTCCACTTGGTCTCGCATTATAGATATCAGCGGCGAAACGACTATTATCGTAGAGTTTTCTAGGGTTAGAGCAGCTTTAGCCAAGCGTGGAAATAGCTGAAAGATTAAAGTTTTGCTGAAACCGGTGGGCATAATACCGAAAACATCTTTACCGCGAGCCAAGTCGCAGACACTTGTCTAAAGCACAAGAGAACGGGGATTCATGAAGATCACACGCGCGATTCGCGTTAGCCATCTTGGTGATGACAAACTGATGACCACGCTACTAGGTGATGATGCTAACTGTCACAATTGACCAATCAGAGGGTATATCAGGAGCTGATATACCGGAACAGGCCGTTAAAAAAATGCGTACAGGCTCCGCCGCCCTGTCTCTCCCCAGCCCCCGCGCCTTTTTGGCATTTCTTATTACTGAACGACTTTCCACCACCATCTCGAGGCCTGGAACAGGCTAGGTTAGAACAAAATGGCAGAACACTCGGCGGAACATTTTACTCGTTTGACGGCAAAATATTGTCTTAAAACATGGCTAGAACAGCATGAAGACGGACGACATTTGCTATTTGGAGTAAATCTGCTGACCTGAACAGACCTTTATATCCAAAACTTCCCGATAAAGATGTATTATCGATTACCCTGCGAGCAGAGGCCCTTCGATCTTCCTAGATAAGTCGGGAAGACTTATCTAGGAAGATCGAAGGGCCTCTGCTCGCAGGGTAATTATCGATGTGAACTTACATCGACCAAAGTTAGCATGTTTTAGCTTCTTTCTAAACTTGGAATTATTTTGAAGGAATAATGAAACAATTATTGAATTTGGCTTTCGTAGGATATGAAGAATTCTGCAGATCTCGGAGGGTGTTATCCGCCGAGGCCGAAGGCAGAATTCTTCATATCCTACTCAGCCTCATTCAAAAATTGCTAATTATTAGTTCGATCGATCTATAACTACAATATTTTACATTACCCTTGAGAAAAAGACTCAGATTTCCAGGTTTCAGCACAAGAAGTTATGTTTTAGTTTTTGTTCGTCAAACGTTTTAGGCACATTTCTGCACAAAACGTCACCTACACAGGTAAAAACATTTAACCACAAATTTATAACGCGCGTTATCTAATTAATTACACTTCCGTAAATGAACTGTCACATAGAATAGCTGATGATTTTGTCACAAAAACTACCAGTAATTGTCAGGGGGAAAGTAAACTTGCAGTATTTTTTTAGAATAAATATACCACTTCATTCTAGGTTGACTTAAAACTTTCGCCCTTGCAGTCTGACTCTCGTAAGCGACCACCAAGTCTTTGCATTTTGGGTGGTCGCTTACGAGAGGTTCAACTGCGCTAGAATTCTTAATGAAAACCCTGACATTAATAATAAGATAAATGTACCAAACTAACGGCTGAACCTTTTGCAGTTGAGGAGATTAACCACAAATTTCTGTGTCTTCTTATTCCGGAATATAATCAATCCAATGCACCCTGGCCCCTAATGATCCGTTCTAAATCATTATTCATTTCTGGGAAACTGCCCACCTGCTGGAAGCAGAAGCTTTTTTTGGCTATTGTTTCTGGTATGTCACTGTAAAGGCTGTATGCTGTAGGTAGTATGGCCCACAGGTAACAGCACTGGACTTGTAATCCAGAGGCCCCGCGATGACCACTATAGCTGGATCTGTTCTTGGTAGTTCGAGTTCAAATCCTCGGCCAGGCTTGTAAAAACCAACTGATTTGCCTTTTACCAGTCTGGATTCTTAATTATCATCAATGTTATTTTCCATTTAAATCATTTGTATCGTTATCCCTGAAAAGCCTCTTAAGGAGAGGGGATAATTAAGTAATTATCATTATTAATTATAATTATTTACAATGTATATATAATAATTATAATATACCTCAAGAAAAAGAAACTGTCAACTGAAAAGATTGCATTTTCGATAGCTTGAAATGTAAAGCGTTTAATGATGCCAAAAAATGTGAGAGGGTTACCTACAAAACATACAAAAACACATCACTCAAGGTTTAGGATAAACTGTTCCTTCAGCCATGCTAATAGATAGGAGAAAGCTTTTGGTAGCAAACAGATTAAATATATTGTCTTTGTCTTTTGAATCTGTGAGGGAAAAAGTAAGACCATTCAAATGAAACTTCTATCGGTGTTCTTTGTGAAACTAAACTGAAATATAAAATAACTTTTTTGATTTCAAACCTCAGGGGCCCATTTCTTGATAGTCAGGGAGCATATGTCACTAAAAAAAGTTCTATGGGATTTTTGTGATGATTTCTAGCGACTACTGTAGAAGTGTTGAGGGGGACCTGAGGAACATGTTTATTGTTATCGGCACTTCCGTAATTCCTGCAGGAGGGTATTTAAAAAACGAGGCTAAAGTTTGGAAATGCTTAAAACAACTGCCGTTCAATCACGCTTTTTGCTGTAGATGTAAAAGTTATATTTCATAAGGTATCTAGGAATGTTAAATTACCTCTAGTGCATTGGTAAAAGTTGATAAAATCCGAATTTTTAGTTATAATTCCTTGGAATATCAATTATGTGGGAAAACAACTAATTTGTCCTGTAACAAATGTGAACATTAAAAGTGATGTATAAACTAGATTGCTTTTATGATAATTAAGAAATTCCAATTTCAATCTATGATAGTTATATAGGCTATTTTTTTTTCTTCATTGCACGTGCTAATACATATTCCAGTTTCTAGTTTTGTGTTGTGTGTTGGCGCATGAACATCTGAGGTACATATTGCCGTTTTACGTCTTTTATCCAGTCTAAATGTCGAGTTCTACAGAGACTGGAGAGGCCAAAGACCTCAATTTAAGTTTGTGTATTATTTGAGGCCAAATTAAGCCAAATAAACGACTTGTGAAGAACCCAACTTCTCATGACAGAGTATTGACGTGCCTACAAAAATGGGCGTCGTGCGAAAGTTGGTCAAAATTAAAAACGTTCACAGCTCAAAAGCTTAAGGATAAAGGAGCATCGTGGCCAGACAGTGTTCAAGTGGAATAGAGTGTTTTCACTCAGGTGGCCGGCATCTATACAAATTTATTGGAACAAGAGAAAGCGTTTGCATAAGAAAAGAGTTCAACTCCCACAGGACTGGTTTGGGACACCGACATGGCCTCCGTTTCATTGTTTTAGGACACCAATATGGCCGACGTGACGTCACATGAAAACACTCTACAAGAACGCCATCCATAGGGTCATATATCGCAATTGTTCACAGATTTTCACAAACGAGGGGCTGCTGGCAGTCTATATAGGAATGCTCAGGCGAGCAAGAGAACGGCACGAGGGGGAGTTGGCTGAACCTAACGAGACAAGACGGAAGATTTCAAAACTGGCACCAGAGGAAATACCGCTGAGGCTAACAAGATCTAAAAGATCACCATTTAGCAGAGATAAGTGCTTCTTTCGTGACGCCAGTGAGTCCCGCGGGAAAGCCTTTTTACTGTTTCCAGTCCTTCTGTTACCCAGTCCTTACGTACTGCAATTCTGGAAACGACCGGCTCCCCTGTAAAACTGGGTACATTTTTAGACACCAGTGATGAACAAGATTCTGGAATTAGGTATCATAAGGTATGTTGGGTGAATAATGTCACAAATGTGCCATGCAAGCCTGACCCGGGAACTACTTCGACCAATGATGCATCGACAAGCGAGAAAACTGCTCAAACAGAGTTTTTAGCAATGACAGAGATCAACTTAAGAGATGGCACGATATTAATTATGTCCGATTTACAAGCGGCATATTCATTACAGTATTCTTGAAGCAAACAAAGTCCACGAGACCGTACGGTACGCAATCAAAAAACGCTTCAACAGTTAATTCAAATTTTGAGACCTGAAGTGGAATTTCACCGACCTCCAAAAGTTAACGAATCAGACCGACTAAGCATTAAGAACACACACGATGCCGCCATTCATCTAGTAGAAACGAAAGGTATACTGACGATCCAAAACAAATGAAAGTATTGTTTGAAGCTGCACTCTTGTTACGAAAGGCAATCAATAGCCGCACGAAATGGGTGTTTTCAGTGATTGGCCAGTGCGAATTTTCTGTCAGTTCCGAGGTCTTTGTTTGCACCCGATGGTAAAATGCTTCACTGTTCTGCAAAGAGCGCTTTGATGAAACTTCTTGAAAAGTTTAGCGCTTGGTGGCGAATCAGAGCAAAGAATGACCACTGGTCCTCAGATTAGTGCAAATGAAACAGTAAATATAGAAACCTAATGTCAACCACGAGTTGCTGTCAGTTGACGCCAAATATATGGTTGAACTTCAATCTTTGGCAATCAACCATAAGTAGAAGTCCAATGATGAGGTCTGTCCGATTTCCTATATAGATATGGCTTGCCAGTGTCTCTGAAAACAGCTACCTGACTAAACAGGCATCCCATATATTACTGTATTAGTAATTCCACGTACATCGCCAAGGTACCAATGAGAAGACTCCTTTCTCATAGTATAGTCAAGCAGAACAAGCAAGAACGAGCTATCTAGCTACCTGGCAGAAAAGCTCCTAGATCATGCTATGAAGACAAATCTACGAGCTGCTGGCCTGGGGATGCCAGTGTCGTGCAACACATCAAAATGTGAACCATCTTCAAAGTGATCGATCATGAAGAAGCAGACACTAAGATGTTGTTACATGCTCTGGACGCAACTGCCAACGGTGCCACAGAGCTTTATATCTATTCTCCAGACACAAATGCTTTAGTTCTGCCTCTAAGGCGCTATCTGGAGCTGTGTGTGACGACATGATTTGCCGCAGGTATGGCTGATAACCATTGTGTGATTGGCCTTGGTCCATTAAGTTTCAAGACCAGTTGTAATTCTGTGCTCTGTTATTTTTTCTCTGCTCTGTAGTGCCTTTAATCATATTTACATAATTATCTATTTGATTGTTTTTGTATTGTATTGTCTTCTGTTATTGTCACTGACCTTCCTTGTAATTCAGCCTTTAGGCTGCGAGAGAGATATCAATAAACTATTACTTATTACTTATTACTTATAATAGCTAGCGCCCTCGGCAGTGTTAAATCTGCAGAAGTACCAGAGTTCCACGCATTCAGCGAGGCTGATATCACTGGGAGTTTTTCTTGTGAAGGGAAACTTTCATGCTGGAAAACCTTCATGGATGCAGAAGAAGATACAATAACCTTGGAACCACATTGCATCCCCCAGACGAGATATTAGCCCTTGTAGAGATGTTTATATGCCAGCTCACACTAAGATGGCATATGTTCATTACAAATCAGACGGAATCGGATAGGCTTCCACCAACACAGGGGGCACTTTATGAAGCAATTCTCCGCGCCCACTATCAAATAATAGTGTGGAACAATAATAAAGTGTGTTGTCCTAGTTTGCCACAGCCAGATGGATTCGGGTGGGAGAAAAGGGAGGATAAATGGATCCCCGTTATGACAAAAGAAGCACCTGCTCCTGAAACAATCGCCCAATTGGTCAAGTGCAACGACTGTTAAAAGAACCGATGCTCAAACAATCGATGTCACTTGTGGAAATCAGGCTTGAGTTGCACCTACCTCTGTTCTTGCTGTGACGGTGATGATCCCTGTGAAAATGCATGTGAAGATACTGATACGCTAAAAACTGAGTACGACTGCGAGGACTCTGAGATTGAAGAGTAGAAAGATTAAAAAGTCGAAATTTGGTGAAAAATATGAGTCTCAATTTGTTTATGTGAAAAGGTATTGATGTTAGCACTCTTTAAAAATCACATTGTCTTAAGTCTCTTCTGCAGCCTCGTTCTCATGCAGGTCAGTGCAGAGCGCTTCATTTAATGCCTTCCACAAATCCTCTGCACGCAATACAAAAGTGCCGAGAACATTAAGCATGTTGCTGAGGTCCGCCTTAAAACTTCTGAACTGGTCGCTTCAAATCATCACAAAATTTCCCCGGGAAAAACATTGCTTTTAGATTAATTCCATACCCTAACTCCTGAAAGAGGCTGAAGTAAAAAGTTCACCAAAAACAAATGTCATTTTGTAAAATCCTAGGAAATGAATACCATGCAAGAACGTAGAAAGAGAGGTTTCATTTAAATGGTTACACTATAGGATTACATCCATGCACAGTAAAAAGTTAGGATGATAAAAAATCTAGCCATAGCTTGGGCTATGATCAAAATTTCAAATGTAATCTGTTTACCCTCAAAACACTTAGGAGTTACAAACATTAACCACAAGGGACTGCAAAAGACCGCAATAGAATATGCCGAAGAACGTAGGATCTATAAAGACCTGATCAGCAAAAATAATAACGTAGACATTAAATTCTGCAAGCAGAATACTGCAATGCTGATCGTACTACGTGAAAATTAACTCTGCAAGACATCAACACGACACCGAAAAACCTCAAAACAGAGAGGGATTGTAGCCATAGACAGCTGTTTCTCCCTCTTTGGGGCTCGTCAGTATGGCTTAACAACCAGAGATCAGGCTCTGATGAAAAAATATCCGTGCACTCTGATTTTAGCCCTGACCCAGAACTCCTAACACCCGCAGAATCACGTCATACCACGTGTCTTCTGGGGGAAAAGAGTCCAAGTGTCAAGTTGATGTCTCGCAGAGAAAATAAAGAGTTGGCCAAAACCAACCTAAAAAACATGGACAAAACCAGGCAAAAATCACAGCATATCAGATCTATAGATGCACTGACACTCCTCAGTCCCGGGGTTGCACAAAAGGCCCTTTTTGCATCTAGAATATTGAAACAGTTGCTGCCTACTAGAATTAAATTAACTGCAAAAACCGTGGACGAAGATCCTGCTAGTTGTAAACATTGGATCTCAAGAAAAGACATCTAATCAGCCAAAATATAACGAACCAAAAACGAGAAGTCCAAGGACTAGTGCAGAGCTGATTCACAACAACGTGTATTGTTTTTTCGTAACAATATTTCGGCTGGCCATACCAGCCTTCTTCAGGTTTACAGATGTTACTGAACTTATGTAGGAATCACAATATTATATAGATGAAGAATGTCGCAATAAAAATCGTTTAAAAGGTAGAGGCAGAAATGACGTACAACACAAAAACTGGAGAGGAAAAATACTAAGGATATGGATTACAATAATTCCTCACGGCGGTTTAGCTTATCTATCAAATGCGACTCCCTGGCCTTACGAACTGAGTCACGTGAAGAATGAATTTTCTCTAGTGGGATTAACTGCATGCCCGGGGAGGGGGGGCACTTGGGTATTTTTTGGGTGGGTATGTGCCGCCCGGGACTCCAAATTGGCACCCCGTTCTAAAAAAAAAATTCCCCTGAAATTGATACCCCGTTCTAGAATTCGCCCTAAAACTGATACCCCGTTCTAAAAATGGGCCAATTTTTTATACTCCGTTCTAAGGTGCAAAGAGTACAACAGTTTGCTTGTTAACGCATTGAACCATATTTTTAAACGTAATCTGACCTTGAATAATTTCAAATGGTTGCTTACAAAACTGGAGCTTTCGTGCATTCGAAATATTATACCCCGTTCTAGAAAACGCCTCTGAAATGGATACCCCATTCTAAATCAGGAGCTTCAAAATCACGACCCCGTTGGGCGGCACATACCCATATAGGTAATGTATGGGAATACCTCCCCCGGGACTGCATGTCAGTATGAGAATGGTTAGAGTGAGAGAGAAAGTGTTCAGAAACAGTAGTGGATTTACTAGAATTATTTCGTCCTCTAGAGTAAATTTTTGGGGGAACCTTGGTGTTAAAAATATGAAATAACTTACTTGGACGATGAAACACCATAAAATAATAACAGTGCCCAAGTATAACCCACCACATACTCAATACTCTCATGCCATTGATTGATGTTATCGCGCCTGGAGGAACTTTAGTACTCAAAATACGGTTTGTGTTTTGGATAAGAGAAAAACACAAAAGGAATTGTGCCACCACATCTGTGTGTATAAAAAAGCACTTGTAATTAAACAAATAAATCGCCTTTCACAATCAACAAAAGTATTCAGTGCAGATTTGAAAGTGAACATGATCTTTATCCGGTAGTTCGAAATATGATTGATTTCATCAATTATTCATGTCAATTCCAACATCGGGTATATTACGAACCCTCCAGCTACAGCTTGAAGGGAAAGGTCAGGGTTTGATTCCCAGTCAAGCCTGAATTTTTTTCAGGTTATTTTTTTTCAAACACTTTGGTTGTTCATTCTACTGCAATGATAATGTTCACTTTCTTAGACAACCTAATAAGGAAAACTGACATCTGCTGCAGGCAAGCCTGAAATCTGGTTCAAAAGATACACAGGAAATTGATTCCTCAGCATGTGACCTCACTTCAGCAGAGGTATAACCCCAGCAGGCGAAAATGGCAAGACAGAAAGATGCCCTAATCACTGCACAGGCCTTTCTCCCAGTCACTCCCTTTAGAATTGGCCATATGACCAACAACCTCACCCCCCACTCCCCGCCAAGTAACAGGATGGTGAATTAAGGATGCAGGTCTTGTCTTGATACCATTCCCTTAAAGACCTATTTCCTGAGAAACAATTTGCCAAGGAACGGGTTACTGTAGATGCCAAGAAGAAATTTGGAGGTAATAGAAGACGGCCAAAAATGGCCTCATGGTGCTATGTTTAACTGTCCTGGCTGAACAGGTTGCAAAATAAAAAAGAGCACCAAGTGAAGCAAGCAAAAATCAGTTTCAAAAAGTTATCTGACAACAGTCAAAACTCACTTGGTTCCTTCGGCTGTTCAGGAGAGCTCGTTAATGGAGAACACTCAGGAACCCCTGTCCCCTCTTGGTAGGAATGAATCATTTGTGAGTTGTCACTGATACCATCATGTTCTGCGAAGGCAGGAACATGAGGAGGAGCCTGATCATTATCAATAGCTATGGAAACATTTTCGATTGGCATATATCCTTCAGTGTTGTTCACTGTTGATAGGCGTGGTTTGAAAAAGCTAGAGAGTATATCAAGGACTGTTCCAACAAGGCAGAGGGACAAGATTATTCCACACAAGGTTCTAAATACAAGAAGAAATAGACAACAAAAATATTCAACAGAACTTTCCATTTTCAAACATATATTTAACCTACATTTTGACAACAAAACTGGCAGGACCATCATTAAAAGATGCAATATAATGATTTATGCAGGGTGCAAAGAAAATCACTTTTACAGCTTGTCATTCGGGCAAGCTGAAGCTAGCATTTACAAGCCCAGACGTCATTTCAACTAGCCCCAAAAACGTTTTGACTAGCAGAATTGATTAAAAGTTCTTCTGTTATTCGAATTCCTCAAAAACATCACTTGCCCGTCGGGCAAGTTAAAAACAGAATTCACTAGCCCGATAGCAAAATCCACTAGCCCCGGGCTATCGGACACTACTTTCTTTGCACACTGTTATGGGTATTACGAAATTTAAGACCCTCGAAAACTAAGACGGGCTTAGGTCTTAGTTTTCGAGATTATGAAAACTAAGACCCCCTAAAATCGAATTCGTCGAAGTATGAAGTCAAATTATAACCTAAGGAGGTCTAATCCGTCAAATTATCTTCTGTGCAATCCTTTCCATGGAGTTCTAGGTCAAATTTAGCGGTAAAATTAGGAGTCTTAATTTTGGTAGTTTTGAAAACAAAGATCCCGCTTAGTTTTCGTCAATACGAAAACTAAGACCCCCACAAAACCACTCCGTAAAATATATAAAACATCGGATTACGACCGATCCGCTTCTTCTAATTTGTAGACATTATTTATTTAGGCATACATAAGGATGAAAGCCACAGAATACGTATATATAAATGGTACACTGAAAATATGCCTTACCCCGATTTATCGATAATTTTTAAAATCGAAAAATCAGCATTCCACTGTGGAGGGATTTTTGTCTTCGTTGCCGGCTGACCTGATTCGCGTTACCTGAATATTATCAAAATCGCTTCCGATCTGATCATCAATTGGTTTATCGGTTAAACATTCAAAAATAAGGATTTTTTTCCTTTTCTGGCCAGGCCAAAGCCAGAAAAACACATTCTTAAAAAGGGTGAGAAAAAAGTATATGCTACATTGCGCTTTCCAAGAGTTATTTTATCGTTGCCGGCATATGCATACATAAAACTAAACTAAACCATGAAACAAACGTGCATGCCAGCTCAAAAAAGTGAAGATTACATGACAGTTGTGTGTCGAGAGGTCAGCAAATCTATCTACAGCAGAACGCTAATTTTAAGATTTTAAGGATAAACTACCAAAATTATCGATAAATCAGGGTAAGGCATATTTTCAGTGTACAATTTTTATTATACACAGGTAGTGTATGACTTTCATCCTTGGGCAAGCCTGAATTCTGATATGTCTGCAAAGTAGAAGAAGAATGGTAGTTTTCAGTAGTTTTACAGTTTTACAGAATGTAGTCTTGAAACGGTCGTAAACCGACTTATTTTACGGATTGATTTTGTGGGGGGTCTAAAAGTTTGATTAAACGTTTTTTAAAATTGATTATCGTGTTGCTTAAAGATTTTGATTGATGGTTGATTATAATTGATCATCGGCACCCCAATACATGTGACAAACTGTTAAAACAAAAACATATAGATACTTTCCGTTACAATTTGCATTACTTTGAACACATAGTGGCACAATATTGCAAATTTTGCGACTTAATACTTGGGCTACCGTAAAATTTCCAAAATAAGCCCCTCCATGTATAAGCCCGTCCAAATACATGTATATTAGCTCCCCAAAGTCGTAACAAAAAAACCCTCTGATAAATCGCCCCTCCAAATACAAGCCCCCAGGGGCTTATACTTGGAAATTGCCCTTAAATTCAAAATAAAACAAAGCAAAAAACTGCACACTGCATTTGCCAAAGGACTATAGCTATTACGTGTGCCAAATGATTGCGGTCAAAAAGTGTCACAGTATATTGCTGTTTCCGTAGATCACTCTTCAGTCTTGGCTTGGATTTAAAGACGCATATTTCCCTCCCATTACATTGAGCCTAGGCGATTTTGAAACACAAATTTCCCGCTGTATATAGGCACCTCTGAATACAAGCCCCTCAAAAGATAAGCCCCTCAAAAAGGCCTTTGAAAAATATAAGCCCTGGGGCTTTTTTTTCGGAATTTTACGGTAGGTTAGTTGCATATAAATAATCATTCTAATCTATAATACTATCATTTTGTAACGACTAATGAATACTAACAATTCTGCACAATTGTTATTTCAAAGATTCATATAGCTATGTACTTACAGAGTAACAATCACTCCAGTCGTGTATTCTGGTTCTTTCTGGCATAAAAAGTAAATAGGTTTAGCCTCTTTGCTTCCTTTAGCAACTCGAAGACTGAATTCAGTCGTTATGTTAACTACCGGTAATTTGAGAACTGAAAGGGAAAAGAGAGAGCATATAGTTATAGTACTCTGATCACGCAGTTAACTATGTTATATTGTTACATTAGCTCTTGTGAGTGCGGTATTACTTAACCTGGACATTGATTTTTAGTTCGAGTAAAACATAAGTAAAATCCAAAAACTATTTTAACAACTAACATCAAATAAATTTGTTATTATAAATTTTATAAAATTTTATAACAACAAATTTATAACAAATTTTATAACAAAACAAATTTGAAAAGTGGTCGATCATAGATTTTTTCCCACAGACAAGTTGTACTGCTAATTTTCAGTCAAATGCTGCACGGAAAAGGTTCTGCTTAATGATCCGAGCTGGTGTTTATCAATAAGGTAATTTGCCAATGACATTATGATGACGCCGAAACCTCCGTTTTTTATGCTCTTTTTTAATTTTGTCTCTGTTCCACTAAATCGCTGTTCATTAGCAAATTTCTTGCAGTTATTTACACAAGAGAGTGAGAAATGACTGGTCCTTCTACAAGAGCTGCGTATAATGCAGTTTAGCTGGAACAGACATGCTCCATTTACAGACAGTTTAGTCTGGCGGGGTAATTCTGAAAAAGCTCACTTAGAAAACAAGGAAAGCTAGTATGATAAACCAGAGAAGATTAAAGTTGTTATTGACCAGCTGAAAAAATCAGACTGCCCCTCAGGGTGCAAAGAAAGTCAGTTTTGCAGCTTTCCTTTTGGGCAAGTTAATGAAGTTAGCCCCCCAAAATTCTTGGACCAGCAGGATTGATACACTTCTTCCGTAAAATTATTTGAATTCCCCCAGAAAACTTCACTTGCACATAAGGACAGGTTAAGAACAGAATTAGCTATCCCAATCAGCAAAATACACTAGCCCCGGGAAATCAGAGACGACTTTCTTTGCACGCTGCCCCGTTGATCATCGATTATAATCAAATAAGTCTATACACCACACTTTAGTTTGCATAAATGATAAAAATAAACGTTTCAATGTAAACAATGGCCACCTTACCAGGAAAAAAAATATCCACCAATTTAGTTAAATCTTGCTTATCACATTGTTTCGGTGCACATATTCCCCATCGTATCGGATGTAACTGGAATAAAAGAAAAGAGAAAAGGTAGTCTTAATAAATAAGGAGTACTAATTAGAATTTCACCCCACACATTATTTTCCCCTTTTTCTAAAAAGTACAATAGGGGTATTTTATTTGCAGAACGCTGAATGTAGAATGCAGAATACCAAATGACACTGAAGTTTAGTGATTTGGGTTAGGAAACAGGGTGAATAAACTTTCCGGTCAATTTTCCCGTTATAATGACTCTAAATGGAAATTGATTCACTCCATTTCTAAACCCTAATCACTAAACTTCAGAGTCATTTGGCGTTCTGCATTCTGCATTCAGCGTTCGGCAAAATACCCCTGCCGCTGAAAAAAAAAATGAATTTTTACAAATTATCTTCATTTAGGAAGTAAATACTTCGAAATACTTAATTATCCACTCCCCTTATGGCGCTTTTCAGGGATAATGAAACAAATAAATCTACATGGAAAATAATAAGGTTAAAAATCCAAACTGGGAAGGAGGCAAACCAGTGGGTTTTAATTTACAAGCGCGGCTGTAGATTTTAGCTCAGGACTACCGTGGACAAATCCAGCTAGCAGTTGGGGCAGAACTTGAGTTCGGGGCCTCTAGATTACGAGTCCATTGCTCTAACAGCTCAGCCACGCTGCCTCAGCTTGCCTCCCTACAGATAAAGACACGGATTGACAAACTTAAAGAAGTTTAAAATGGACTGCACTGGAAACTTGTCAGCCGAACAGTTTATCAAACTTCATTCTGCTGATTCTGTTGTTTGTAACATTTGATATGGCTTTGATATAATGCTACAGAATGGGAAGCAGAATTATTTGTTTGATAGTATGCTGTGGTTTTGCCATTCACAAGTTATTTCTCAAGCTCCATCGGGAACAAGATGAACATTAGATGGTAATCTAATGGTGAGTGCATATTAGTACTGCTCTGTTATTTCTTCTCACCATGCAGTAATGTGCGTCAGGAATGTAATTTGTGCACTCATCATACGATCCTAACGAGGCAACGTTTCCAACA
Organism: Porites lutea; assembly: GCF_958299795.1. Lineage (NCBI taxonomy): Eukaryota > Metazoa > Cnidaria > Anthozoa > Scleractinia > Poritidae > Porites > Porites lutea. The sequence continues at coordinate 2,895,104 of NC_133211.1, forward strand.
AGAATTCCACTGGGAGGCTTACCAGTAGCATCCAAGTCTGAAAAAAAAATAATGAATCTAATATTATAATCAATTAGTGTTCTGTTGATTATCAATTAAAATTGATCATCGATCAAAATCTTTAACAGACATGTAAGGAAAAAAATTCAATATATGATTGCACGAAAAAATACAATAATATAATAAGTCTTTTGCTTGTTGACAAATTAACAGATTAAACACTTGAGTGTTGTCTTTTTCATGGTCTCATAATCAAATAAGAAAGGAAACTTGATCATCTATGATCTTGAAAGGGCTATAGAGCAGTATGACGTTACAAAAATTTAAATTTGTGAAATTATAGGATTGGTTGACATATCCAGAAACAACAAGATGGCAAAAATCAGGCTGTTAGTACAAATAGATGGGGATATCCTATCCTTAGTTTAAATTTTCTTTTCTTCTGTTTTTGGGCATGATAATGTACGATAATAAGTTTGGAAAAAAAGAAAATAAAATTTAACCCAAGAAAAATGTTGCACTACAACTGACATATACACAGTGTTATGCTCTGCACCAAATTCAAATTGTTTTTTAAACCTCTGCATCATTATAAGTCAGTTAAATTGAAAGGAAATCTCAACAGGCTAAGTAATGCTTGTATTGTTCCTCAAAATCGCTGGGTAAGGTAGTAGTATTAACGAAGTCGCGCACGCGCGCCCTTGTAGGAATTCAGTATACTTTAAGTATAGTTTTAAACCCTTAAAAAAGTATACTTCATTTGTACGTAACCTCAATAAACTGGAAAAAACGACTCTTGCCGATGATTTGTCTTTATTGAAAGACTTCGTCAGGGCAACTGACTACTGGGGAACCGAACTGAATTAAAATAATTTCTTCTTGAAGTGAAACAACGCATCTGCTTTATACATTTGCACAAAAAGGTATTAAAAAATGGTGATCAATTGCTAATGGTGCTGCACTGGCAGATTATCACACTTGAGTTTATCGGAGGATAGCACTAAAACACTTTTTGTGCATGGCGTTCTGCATATAGTAAACATTATATTTACAGCTTTCCCGAGAAAGGTTGTTCGAAAAAAAGTGCACGCGACAATCCTGAAAGGTAATATGGGATATGTTCAACACCCTGTTCCTGACACTGTAGCTGTCGAATTTTCTATTGTTGCTTTCGTTTAGCCGTTCTCAAACATACTTCTATGGCCTCTCTGAATTTCTCTGAAGAACACAGAACAGTGAACTCAACACCACCCACAATACCTCTCAGGACTGTCGCGCGTACTTTTTCCGACAACCTTTCTCAAAATAGCTGTAAACTGAAAGTTCATATGAAGACACTTTCCTTCTTCAAAAACGGCAAGAAAAAAGGACAGTTAAATCCCTTTGTCGGAGGTGCGAACAGCTGCTAACTCGTGAGGATTTCCCAGTGCCACAGACATGCAAGGAATAACTGCTTTCTACTAAGGGTGATTGTAATCCTGTTGTAACCTTTGACGATAGGTCACTTGCGCTAAGAGATCACGTGACCAATGCTTCCTTTAAACAACGAGTTGGAATCTTGCTGATGCCAAAAATTGATAGAGGACATTAAAATTATCTTAAAGCCGAAATTTGAGAGGAAACACTTTAAAGGGAGATATTTTATGGCACTTTGATTTTTCAACAAAGTACACCTTTTGCTGTTCATTACGAGAAAACACGCATTAATTTGCGTGAAACGGCGACCAACAGCGCCAAGATACATTCATTAGCGCGAAAAAGCGAACATTTGGGCATAAATCAGATTCAATAGCGATTTTTGCATTTTAATCAACATTCAGTAACATTTTTGGGCATTCATTTGCGTCATTCGGCATACAAAGGAGAAAAATATACTTTTACTAACGCTAACATTCGAGTCATTAACATTATCTTGAAAATCATTAGGGACAATAGAAAAACATTTAAGTGCAAACGCTATTCATTAACATTTTTATGACACTGTTTGCAATTCAATAGCATTCCTGGACAGCTTTAGAATGGATAAGACAAACATTAATGCGCGTGGACAATCAATTGAGCGTTCTATACATTTAATAGACAAAAATCTATTTTCAATTAAACAATACCAATTCCCCCCCAAAAAATTGGCCTGAATTTGTTTAAAGAATCACGCCGTACTTCGCCACTGTGTGTTCGTGGACGGCTGCGGCTATACATTTACCCTAGTCGGCCAGAAGTCATGGTGGGGCGCGACAAGGAGTGGAAGGCGTACCGCAAAGTGTGCGGCCAACGAGGACGAAACTTACCTATGACCATGGCAATATCACCTCTCAAATGTTTTCCTCGGCAGCTGCTGGAGTAATGAATACTGAGTCAGTTTTTCGGTGACTTCCTGGCACAGGCGAGGAAAAAATGGATCCCGATAAGTCGGTGGTCTTTGGGTATGACGGGGTGCCAACCCACCTAGATTTGACCATTCCCGCCCCATACGTACACAGCTTGTTTCCCAACTCGACATCGTTGAAAAGGATTTAAGTTGTCTGAAAGCGACACCAAAGGCCGACATCTCGAGTCCGGAAATTTAAAGATGTATAACAGGAATGAGAGGGCAAAGCCCTAGCAATCCCACTGGCGGATTTCGGAAACAACAACTGCAGTGGTTGAAGCTCTGCGCTGAAACATTAGATTGTGACCGCAGCTAAATGTTCTAAGGGGTACCATTTCATGCAAACCTACCTCCCAAAATGTTTAAATAGCGAGGTTTTTGAGGGATATACATTTAACGGTCTGAAATACAGGTCAAATTTGTTTGAATTTCTATTGTTTAGTTGAAAATCGATTGTTATATATTAAATGTAAAGAACACTCAATTGATTGTACATGCGCATTAATGTTTGTCTTATCCATCCCAAGGTTGTCCAGAAATGCTATTGAATTGCAAACAGTGTCATAAAAATGTTAATGAATAGTGTTTGCACTTTAATGTATGTCAGTTGTCCCTATTGACTTTCAAAATGGTGTTAATGACTTTGATGTTGGCGTTAATAAAAGTATATTTTTTTCTTTTGAATGCACAATGACGCATATGAATGCCCAAAAGTGTTATTGAATGTTGATTAAAATGCAAAAATCGTAATTGAATCTGATTTATGCGCAAATGTTCGTATTTTCGCGCTAATGAATGTATTTTCGCACTATTGGTCGCCGTTTCACGCAAATGATTTCGTATTTTCTCGTAATGAAGAGCAAAAGGTGTAGTATGACTTGTATTGGCCGTCATGTTGAAGGGCATACTCTTGCCCTCCAACATAGCGGCCAAAACTACTTTTTGCTTATATCTTGTTAAACGTTTGATACGTACGCTCAGATGTGCTGTAAACGTTACCACATCATCTTTTCAACATTTTCCTTGAAGTTTAAACGCAAAATTTGTGTTCAGAAAGAGGTACAATTCATAATTTTAAAAATCACATTTTGGTCACGTGACCAACTACGAAATTACTCATTTTAAGAGGCAATGTCTGCAATTTTCGAAAATCGGTTGACAGTAGTAAATTTTTGAATATCTTCATATTTTGCCAAAATAATCTCTATAGCACACTTTTTTCAAAAATCACATTAAAAATTGTGACGGCTTTCTATTTTTTCATTAATCGGGCAAAGTTTGACAAAACTCTTAATCGGCGCTCTTTCGAGTATGAAATTTGCAAAAAATTAAGCATTTTCTTCGCGCTCGTACATAAAAACGGGATAATATCTCTAAATGAAATCAAGTCGCAAAACAAACACAGACTTTTATTTTGTAATTCAGTAATTATCTTTAGATAAGCTGTTTAAATGTGACTGTGTCGGCCGCAAGAAGAAACACGATTTCGGCTCTTTTCAAAAATGGCAAATTTGACCTAACTTCACCATCGAAAAAACCAAATTGGTACATAGAATTTTAACCTGAAACAAATACTATCTTAAAGCAGATCCTTTGCCGTTTCATTGGTTAAAAAATTTTTCGCGGCATTACAAAAGTGCGTCGCTGAGACACCGAAACGAGCAGAGTAGTTTCGCACGTTGGAACGCTGAAACAAACTAGCCGCGAGAGTAGGCACACGAAAGTTTTTGCAAACTTAGCTTCTTATACAAGGGGCACATTAAGGGAAGCTCTTAAAATATTTTGAAAAATGGTTTTCAATTTGATATTTATACAAAAACAAAAAACAAAATGCATTTAATTGCACGCAAGTAGCTGAAAAAGACAACGCTGTTAAGGTCTTATAGTGTAATTATTGACCTCGAGTCTCTCCACCTAAAATAAAGCCGCTAGAAACGGCGTGCTAGCTCTAAATGGGACACGAAATCTATGACAATTAACTTACAACAGTCGTTTTAACTGAAAGTAGCCGCTGTGAAAGCCCGCGTTTGATTTGCGTCAGGTCACACAACTGTACAGACAAGGAATAATCATCGCACGAGTGTACAAGAAAAAATAAAATGACAATGAAACTGTTTTATTTTTTAGTTTTATAACGACTTCTCCAAAATATGTCGAACTAAACTTGATTTTAGGACGTACAAACCGAAACCCAAACCTAGAAAGAAAACAAATAGAGTAAGCCAAGTCTGCAAACTTTTCAGACTAGTTTTCTTTTATTTGCACTTAGCCTTCTGAGTCTTTGCCTGTAATAAACTAATCTCAACCCCGCTCGGCGCATAGACTTCTTTTTCGGTCACCTCAGCATGAATTGAGGGATTTGGGTACACACGTACGCCACATGCAACATGAAAGTAGAGCAGGGAAATGGAAACGAGTAAAACTGTTTGAAAAATTCCTGAAAAACCAAAAATCGACAATGAAAAATGGACACATTTGATGAGCGAAATACAAGTATTTAACATGTTTCAATTACTGAATGTAGTATTTTTTTGCTCCTCTGCAGCAAAGGCATTTTCTGGCGAGACCTCAACCTACTGTTGACGAATTCTACATTATCTGATCCCCCGCCCCTCGAACAGACGAGGCCAGTCGACACAGTATGGCAGACCTCGACGAGATCTCGTGCGTGCAGATCTATTTTGAGCCGCATAGGACGCGTGCAATACGAGCTGTTAGACCAGAACTTGTACGTACATGCTAGCTCCCCTAAAAAAAGGAATAGTCACCTGCCTCTGTCTGCCACCACCTCACGACACTTGTTCGCAGGCTAGAAAACAAACCAATTCACTGACAAGTTCTTTTCCATAACATAAAAATCCGTCGTGTAAATGAAAATATGCTTAAAAATGCCTCACCCATTTTACTTACTATTTTTTAACCAAATACGTTGCGGAGAAAAAAGAGAAAAGGCTGTAAATGGCCTTTCATTTCGATTTAAAATTTCAGATGGAGAATTCCCTTTTCACTAGGTTTTTACCTGCAGTGCCTTGTGTGCTAAAACTCCTTCGTGGTGGTATCTCTCAGGCAAAAAAAAAACGACAGCCTAGCGGCAAAGAGCAAGAAGAAAAGTCCGTGGCCATTTTCGAAAGAAAAAAAGAAGTGTAAAGGCTGCATCTTCGTCGCTCAGAAAACGTCTGCGTATATCATTTTCTTCAGGCCGCACATAGTCATCAATTAATGTGCCTTTACGGACCCCTTTATGAGCAGCTAGTAGGCTGTTCTGGAACGGTACAACGTGATTTGTGCTCCGCCACCCGGAACCAAACATTCAGCTGTGGTGAGTCACAAGCAACGGTAACCTTTTTTCTCGCCGAAATATTCGGAAAGGTAAGTTTTGAACCCTATAATTTTCGGATCACTAGACTTTCAGCTAGGAAATCCGAGCAGATGAAAATTTCTAGGAGATAAAAATATGCATATATCTACCTTTTAAATACTAAAATACGTTTAACAATGCTATGTTTAAGAGGATATTCTCGTTGGGTGCCCCTGTAATATTCGAAGCGTCGAAACTTGCTTGTTGCACGCACTTTTCTGGTGTCATTTTGGTCTATCGACAGGGCGCGTTTGAAATGCCGCGTGTCTGTTTTGTGACTTGATTTCATTTAGAGATATTATCATACTCGAAAGAGCGCCGATTTAGAGTTTTTCAAACTTTGCCTGATTCCTGAAAAAATAAAAAGCTGTTACAAGTTTTAACGTGATCTTCTAAATTAGTGTACTATAGATTATTTGGGCAAAATATGAAGAAATTCAAAAATTCACGACCGTCAATAGCTTCCCCGCAGACGTCCGTTGGGGTTCGTTTGTCACGCATTCATTTAAATGAATGCGTGACAAACGAACCCCAACGGACGTCTGCGGGGAGGCTAGACCGTCAACCGATTTTCGAAAATTACAGACATTGGATCTTAAGAAAATGGCGCAGGTTTGAAAAACCAAATCACTATTATTTTGTTTAAGATATGACCCACTAATTGTTTTTCGAAGGCAAAATCATATACCTTTCATTTTCATAAAAACGATGTCACATGACCTCTTAGTACATAAATCACACCCTGTATCATTTTCCTAAAAGTCAACTTCAACATTTCAGCCAAATCTTGCCGCAGAAAACAACCGAGTGAGTGGTAATTGATTACTGAAGTGTTTCAAAGCCTAGCTGGCAATGCTGCTAAGCTTGAGACTAAGGAAACTAGTCGTGTTGGCCATCATGAATGACAGAGTCGTGAATGGTTTAGCTAACCGGCGGCCACCACATGAGAACGCGGTAGATCGCGCGAAGAATCCATTACACAGAAAAAAGGCCAATTGTTCTTCAACTCAACCTTGAAATGGACCGAATGCAATCAAGCGTTTATTTTATTCATACTTACAATACGCCAGAAGTTTGGGGTTTCTAAACATATTGTAGAGGCTGTGGATGCATTGTTCAGAGACGCCACGAGACAAACTTGGAAGATGGGGAAGCGGAAATGGAACTCCAAACTTCTGTGCAATTTGACTGTAGGAATCAGAAAGCAATGCAGGAGGTGCAGTTGAAGGTGCTGCAAATAGAAAGAAAAGGAGAAAACTGGAGAAAAATACCACCACAAACGAGGAACCTTTCGCCATTTTTCCCGGCGTTTATCTTCAGTCATAAGATCTACAAGACGTCATTATTAAAGTTAGCCTGTTCACAGAACCTCTATTTTCTCTTCAAAGTCCGTCGAGCGCGCGTGATAAAAAATAAACCACGGGGGATTTATTGACCGCCAGCCCAAAGGGGTGCTCGCCTCGCTCTCCAGACCTTTAGATAAGCGGGGGAAGGGGACGGTCTCCAAAAATTATTTTTTCGGCTCTTCGGGCCACAGTTTGGTCTAAAAATAGGGGCGGGGGGGGGGGGCGGCCCCTCCCCTGGATCCATCACTGATCATCACGAAAGACAGAGTACAAGTAAAGACATACATGTGTAACTACTCATAACGGAAGGTTAGGGAGTGCGGGCGACAACAATCTAAGGTCAAAATCACTGTGCTTTGCGTAAGTTTTATGTGACAGATGGTCAAAACACGCCTGATTACTGGATTATGTCATGAGGGGTAGAAGGTCGAAACGCGCGTGATCAGATCCTGGTCAGGAGTGGGCGTGCTACTAGACAATCCCAAGGTCAACACTACTTCGGAAATACCCTAGCGCTCAAGAGCTGTAACAGAGTTTCATTCAGTTCCTCACACTGTCCCAGAGTGGAATCATCTGCCCCCTCACATTCAGCACCCTTCTTCTGTTGACTGCTTTAAACCATGGGGGCAGGGGAACACTTGGGTTAATTTTTGGGCAATTTGTTTAAATATATATTTTTTCGTTTTGCCGTAAGGATCAGTTTGCCGTTTCATATTTTTCTACAAGTGTAAATGTACTGATCCAGGTCTACAACTGGGAAATCCGGCACAACTCATTGTTTTGTCAGGAGTGCTCAACGACCAATTTTTCAAATAAGGTTTATTTCGTTTCCGAACAACAAACTGGCACCTTTGAAGCGGTTTATGGTTAATAATTAACTTTCGTGGGAAAAAAGTAGCGGCTCCTGAGAGCCAGCAAGACAAAGTCCAAAGTATCCCTTTTGCCAGCAAGCAAATTTTTGTTGCTGTGGACTTGCTGATATTTTATACACTTACTTTTCACCTACAGTACAAGCATTCTGGTACGTCTGCTAACCGTAAATATTTACAAATGTATCGTCATAAATGGTTGAAAATGAAAGCATTGACAACATTCTTCTTTAAACGTGAACGTTATAATAGGACTTGGTGGACTTTGTTCTGGACCCATGGTTTTGTGCTATTGAGTAATTGGTTAAAGTTATGGTTTCAAGAACGGAAAGTGATGCGGTCAATGCGAACTGATTATTAAATTTTTAAATAAACAACAACTTTCTAAGGCACATCCCCATTAGCCTCTTATAAGGACGTACCCCCCGGGGGGGGGGGGGGGGGCTTTAAGTCTTTCTTCAAGCGAGACCAAGACATTAAGACGGAATACACCAGGAAATTGAGTAATTTTAACTTTCAGTGGACAAACATCTTGTACCAGAATGATTTAAAGAATGTTGTCTTTTTTTTTACATTTTTCAAGGACTAAAGATGTTATTTTGTCATCTGTAATAACACCAAAGAAAACTTCTCACGGGAGTCTAAGAAAACGAATGTCAAATTTCACAAGAATTGTGAAAACACAGGTAAAATTCTGAAAATTTAACATGTAAGATGTAATTTTGTGAAATTTGACATCCATTTTCCCCGGCTCTCATAAGAAATTTTCTTTGGCGTTACTACAGATGACTAATTAAATCTTTAGTTCTTCAAAAATGTAAAAAAAGAATGCATTATGCTTTAAATTATTCTGTTACAAGGTTTTTGTCCACTGAAAATTAAAATTACTCAATTTCCTGGTGGATTCCGTCTTGACGATTTAATCGGGGAAATCCATTCAGAAAGACTTATATACCGCTGACCGTTCTCTGTCCACATATATCCTATGTGGGCGGAGATTTGCACGGTATTAGATTTAGAATTAGATTGAGATCAAATTGCGTTTTGTGTATTCCATTCAGTGTTAGTGGAAGTCCAAACGAATGTTGAATACATATATGCGACGCATGCGTTACAATAACAACCTGGAGATTAGGATTGCGGGCTCCTCAATTATAACAAGTTCTTTCAAACGAGCTTTTCAAACGTGAATCCGTCGTTCTTTTCTTCGTTTATTTACAAATATATTTTACTTCTGTTTTAGATCCTCTATTTCCCGCGTCCATTTGGATCTGCATGAACGATGATGTTTCTAATTTGTCACGTTAGTCTTATCAATACCGTAGAGCATCTCGCACGGTCAGTAATTGTTAGAAACCAGACTGATCTTTTGATCTTAGACTTTCTAAAGCCTTCGATAAAGAAGCACACAAACATCTGTTACTTAAATTAGAGTACTATGGCATTCGTGGTTTAGTCTTAGCCTGGATAAAGGCAAGGAAGAACTCAACAGGTGGTCCTTGAAGGCGAGTACAGTGAGAAGTCTTGCGTGAGATCTGGAGTCCCGCGAGGTGCCCTGTTGGGTTCCGTGTGCTTCTTGTTATTCGTTAACGATATAGGTTATGATATTACCTCAAATATTAAGTTATTTGCTGACGACACCCTGTTGTATGGTCTGGTACACAATTCGGACGATGCAATCAGTCTCCAATCTGATCTGGATAAATTAGTTGAATGGGCGAAGTTGTGGCAAATAGCCTTCAACCCAAGGAAGTGTTACGTTCAGTACGCGTTTGCAAAACCAAGTTTCCTTCTATACACCCATACACTATGCTTGGCCATACCCTACAGGCTGTAAACCACTATCCTTACCTCGGAGTTTCTCTGTCAGAGGACCTAAACTGGAAGCTACATATCCTGAACATTACAAACAAAGCCAATTCGACACTTGGCTTTGTCAAGAGGAACTTGCATCATTGCTCACAGAAGGTTAAAGATCAAGCCTACAAATCACCAGTAAGACTAGCGTTGGAATATGGTTGTACTTAATGAGATCCGTATAGAGTATATCAGAAATCATGGCTAAAACAGGTCCAGCGCAGGGCAGTACGCTTCGTAACAAGAACGTGCACGAACGAAGAGGAATTCGTAACCAATGCCCTAAAGCAACTAAATTGGCCAACTCTCGAAAAAAGAAGTGAAGTACAGCTAGACTGACACTGATGTACAACTGTTACCCACCAGGCCACTATTGATATCCTCTGTTATGTACAACATCAGTCCTCCCTAAAAACCAGAGCATCTCATCCACTGAAATTTATTCTACTTCAGCCATCCTGCTAGCCTGCGAACAGCAGACGCATTTCCGGTCGTCTGCTGTTCGGAGGCTACCATCCTGCCTGACACGTGCAAATAAAGCTTCTGGCCGAGAACTATCATTGACTGGAATAGCCTCCCATTTGAATATTTAACAATGGATTCAACTGCAAAAGTTAAAGCCACCTTCTCTGACTACAGTTTTTCAGTGTGATGTTTATCCCTTTCGATTTATTGTATATTTGTTTTATATTTCGTAGTAGTAGTGCTTTAGTTATTAGTTAGAGCCTTGCGAATCCCCGGGGGGGGGGGGACTCCGCATATGAAAGGGGTGGGGATGATCGTCGGAAGTTTTGAATTAAACCCCTAAAGGAGACCGGTCTGGGCGTGGCCCAAGCCTTTTTTGACCCTTAAAAGAGACCATGTTAAAACACAGAAATATATATTTTTTCGCGTGCAACCCTAAACGAGACCTTCACGGCTAAATATGATGGCGTTTTGCCCAGAACACACTAAATGAGACCAAAATCCGAAATTATCTCTGTTCTTATAGATATTGCAAGATGATATATTTTAATGTAGAGAAGATTTAGGGCTCTTGCGTTGGTTCTTAAAAGTATGACTATGAGATAAGTTTACTTAACTTAAAATCATGTCAATCATAAGAAGGGAACACAATTTATTTGTTTCGGTGCCCTGTGCACCGAGCTCACTTTGGGAAACTGGGTCTAAATTTTATCCCTAGTATCCAGACTCCCACCAAACGGACTTCTCATTTACCGGAAAACCGAAAAGGGAGTTTTCATCGCATAAACCCAAGATGGATAGCTTATTCCTGGAGCTTTTTATTAGTCTTTTACTGGCAATATTAATCGGAGAGATTTCCAGCACAGGCGAAGTTGTATATGCTGTAAATAGCGGCGGACCGGCCCACACAGATCTGAACGGAGTGCATTACCAAGCTGACAAGCTGACCGTAGGAACCTCGTCGGACTTTGGCAAATCTCTTTCGATTGGTAGAGTCGCTCCTGCAGACCAAATTTTATATCAAACGGAACGTTATCATTTTTCGAATTTTGGCTACAACATTCCCATAAAGGAAAACGGCGATTATGTGCTAATTTTGAAGTTTTGTGAAGTTTATTTTCAAGCTCCAAGGCTAAAGGTAAGCTAGATAAGCAAGTTCGATCCACGTGTATGAATTTAATCGATGTTTATACCGTTCGGGATTCAAACTAGCTGTTACTAGCTCTTTGTTTAAACTGATTTTAAGACGCCTTTTTTAGAAATTGTTTTTGTTTTTGTGAATGTGTTGTTCTGTAAGCGTTTTACCGGTAGAAGAATAATAATGAACAATGTACATGAAATATACATACATGTCGGAATGAATTCGAGTCACGGTTTAAGCGTGCACGTTTGTGTACGTTGTTTGTTAATGTGCCCGCCACATGTTTCATAGGTGATTCAAAGCAATCGATAATCATATTGCTGTGAAAGGAAAGGAACTTTGTCAGCAGGGTTGTCGATATGATTAATAGGACATGTCATTAAGGTTTTTTACAGCTGTACAATGTCTTTATATATTTTGTACGCGAAAGTGTGACCGACAGAACCTTAGCCGTTTACGAGGCCGGTATTTATTTATTGAACTACATTCAGTTAATGTTCTACTTAAGTTAAGTTTTTCCATCAAACTATCTGGTAATTTTAAAAAGGACAAATAAAAAAAATTGGCGAAAACGTTGTGTGCAACCTCACAAAGACACCTGTCTCCTGTTTAGTTAGCCCAGAAGCTCCATTGTAAACACAGAACTTTTTGCTTCCCTTTTCTTTTCCATATTTGAGCACTAAAGAGATCAAAGCCTTTAAAAAAATTTATATAAATTGAGTGTTGGCCTTAGAATGTTATAGATGAATCCTTGCAATTTGGTTAATGTTTTTTTTTTGCTTTTTTAATGCACCCCTTTAGTTATCTGCAGAAGTAAGTAAAGCAGATGACACATGTTTCTGTCAACTATTTAAAGTTTTATATTGTAGTGTAAAAAAGTGGTATTGCTATCTTAAGGCGTGTAAGTCATTATTTTATACCATTTGATACTAGAGTGAATATGTACAATGCACTGGTAATGCCATATTTTAATTACTGTGGTGCCGTATGGGGTAATATCAATAAGGGATTAGCAGACAAACTTCAAAAGCTGCAGAATAGGGCTGCTAGAATTCTCACCTTTTCTAACTATGACGTTCGCTCAAGTGTTTTGTTGGATGAGCTTGGCTGGGAAAGGCTAGAATATGTAAGACTTAAACAGTTGGCTGTGACAATGTATAAAATCCATAATAATCTTTCCCCGTCGTATCTGAGGCGGATCTTTACCAACACCTCAAATGTACATTCACACAATCTTAGAAATTCTGAGTTAAATTATTATGTCCCCAGACCCAGAACTGAGTCTGCAAAAGGGAGCCTACACTACAGAGGATCTGTTCTGTGGAACAAGATTCCCTCAGAGATTAGAAAACTGCCTAGTTTAAATATTTTTAAAACTTCAATTCATGGGAAAGATTTTTCTAATACACCATGACTCATTGTAACTCTTATTATTCATAATGTAAGTTTTTGTATTTTTAACATTCTAGTCAATGGTTCCTTAGAGTATTTTAGTCTAGTTTTAAACGCGATTCCTAGGAAGACCATGTAAAATGATACGATTTCGTGTATAAATAAAGATTGATGATGATGATGATGATGATGATGATGATGATGATGATGATTATAAACGTGTCACTTTGATTACAATGCTCAGTTTTCTTGTAACAAAACTGTTATTGCTCCTGACAGAATTAGTGGAGAAAAGTCTGTGTTAAGCTGTGTGTTGTTAGCCATAAGATAAATGTTGTGTTTAAGGGTTAGCTTTCGCCCATGGCACGTGGGCTGGTAATTCTAGTATATTTTGCACAAATGCATTATATAACTGTCGCTCTGGCCAGTTGGAATTTTTTTTATTACTTTTAGGCTTAAAAACATTAAAAGTTGCAACTGGGAAATGTGATAGGTATATACCGTAAAATTCTGAAAATAAGGCCCGGGACTTATATTTTTCAAAGGCCCTTTTTAAGGGGCTTATTTTTGGAGGGGCTTATATTCGGAGGGGCTCATCTATGGAGGGAAATTTGCATTTCAAAATCGATTGGGCTAGCCTTTTACTTGGAAGTAATTTGACCACTTTTGCTTTTACTTTGTATTTGAGGGCAATTTTCCAAGTACAAGAACCCAGGGGGCTTGGAGGGGCCATTTAATGGAGGGTTTTTTGCGTTACTGGTTTGGGGGCTTATATTTGGAGGGGCTTATTTTCAGAATTTTATGGTATGCAAAATGCTGCAAATGACTCTACCCATTGCATTTGGTTTTATAATGTGGCAGTTACTTGTATCGATTACACTGTACTTCATCAACTGAGAATATATTACATTTATTTTTTTGTGTGCAGGTTTTTGATGTAGCTGTAAATCAACACACTGTAATAAAAGGATTAGACATTTATGAGAGAGTGGGTCGAGGAGTTGGCCATGATGAGTACATTCCTTTTAGAGTTAACAACAATCAATTACTGATTGATGGAGAAACAGTACCATTTGGTGGTTCTGTATATGTTGAATTTTTAAAGGTAAGTGTGTTTTATTTTTGTTACATTTTCCTGGTTATAAAAACTTTATAGCAGGAGTTTTGTTTTTGAATGAAACCTCTCCAATTCAGACATCAAAATTAATTAAGGTGATTCCCTGGTTTTGCACTGCGCATCTCTTACTGCGCATAACAAGATGGCCTCCGTAAAAAAGAGCATGTGAAGTAACATTACTAAAATGAAGCTGACCGAAGAGAAACGCTATTGCAATTTTTGCTCGCGGTTGTTTCTTGTCGAGGTGAGACTCAGTGTGGTGGGAATGTGCATAACGTAAGCAGTACGCGTGATGCTGAGTTCGACTTCCTCACGGAGAACCTCGTTAGTGGATGTTTAATTTGCGCTTATTCACTTTGATTTTCATTTAAACGCTTTCTTTATCACATTGTGTCCTAAATGTGATATCTCGATGTAAATTCTGTAAAAACGGATTTTTTAGTACTTTCTTCCCCTTTTCGCATACATTCTAATTGAAACTCGCCCCAGTCCTCTCTCAAAAATCAAGGAAAATGCATTTGGTGTGCACTTTCTGTAGCTCTACCGCAAAAATGAGTACGGTGACCCCCATTTTTTATTTCATGATTTTAATAAGGACAGTGCTTCCTTTCGGTGAGAAAAAAATTGGCACAAATCTATGTTCAGTTTTTTGGCAAGTTTACTAAATTGTATGGATTGAGCTATCACGTGTCGAATAGCGCGTGTCCAATTTAATTCTACTTTGGGGCGTAAAGTAAAAACAAGGGCATTAAAAGGCATTTTTCTAGTACGTAAGTGGATAAACAATACATTAAAGTCAAATTCTGTGCGATACCATATGCATCATTGAAAAAATCTTTCCTTTTTGTCTAGTTTTGGGCTGCGCGCGGTTTATGTCAAAGGGTCCAAAATAGCCGTATTTGTCGGCATTGTGACGTCAAAACGAGCACGGTGACCCCCACTTTTTATTACCTTTTTATCATCTTCTTGACTTATTGCATCAGTGTACCAAGTTTCATCTAAAATCTATGTTGGGTTCTTTTACTAGGGAATCACCTTAAAGGAACTGAACTTTTCTTGTCTTTTTCTCAGCCATAGCATTCATCTGTTAACCCTTTTGGGCCTTTTTACCGACCAAAATGACAAATTTCCCTGTCCTTTCATATACTTCAACATCAGTGAAACCCCTACCATTTTATATAACTAAAGCCTAAAAAAGGTACCCCTTTTGGGTGGAGCCTCCCCTTATAGGCCATTATAGGGAGTACCTGCCCCCACCCCCCAGGATTTTCCTGTCTTGTTTAATATAGAGCTGAGCTTTAAATAACAGTCAGTCACTGGATTATTTCTTCACTAAGTTTTCCCTTGTCCAACAAAATCTTATTTGCTGTCAGGCATGGTTATGACGACCTGACAGATTAAAAAGACTTTGATTTTGTAGCTGAAAGATTTGCATATGAGGTAATTGAAATAATGTTAAAAGTGCAACGTGCAACCCAGTAAAAGTGAGCTGGCAACAGGCAATTTTGCGACTTCCAGTGGAATAGTTGCTACCTAATCAACACTCGGGTTTAGTAATATTAATTAAGTAAAAACCACCCAATCTTTGCCACTGGTGTTACTCTGGTTATCCTGCCTACTGTAGAGATACAGTTAAGGTCAGGAGGCGATTACTTATATCGGCTCCTCGTTAAGGCAGGAGTTGAATGCTTGTCAAGTAAAATTCTGACAAGTGACATGGCCCAGAAACATTGACATAAGACAGCAAAATGGCAACAAATGACACAAAAGTGTGAAACTGTGACGGCAAAGGAGACATAGCTTCCTTGTTAACATGCAAAACGACGGGTTTTGAAAACAGACAAGGGACGTACATGCCCCCCGCCCCGCCCCTAATAGGACCTCAACATTTTGAATGGACTGCAACACTATATATCTCCAATAGCTTTTTCTGGTTTGTTGGGCTAAAACATGACTTGGTCAGACATCCTTTCTGAAAAGAAGACCTTTTTGATGGCCATTGGAGGTAGCTATCGTCTGACACCTGTCAATTAACACCGGATAAACTGTTCATTTGATGAACTTGCCATGAAATGCTGAGTCAGTCTTAATTCAAAATGGGGATTTCCCTCTCATGAGAGACTTTGGAAGTCGGCAATTTCTGTCTAAAGTGATTTTTTTAAGGGGCATAAAATAGTCAAACTAACATGTGTTTTTGGTGGGAGGAGAATTGTTCACGGGTTTGAACAATTGAGGTTTCAAGAAGTCAGGTTCGTGGTACTGTACGTTAACTATAAGTTTGCAATAATTTGCACAGTGTGTTCTTCTTATAGCAGTCTTTTTCATTTTGAAATTCAGGGCTATTATGATAATCCTAAAATCAATGCTGTTTTGGTTATGAAAGGAACATTAGAGGGTAAGTTTCAATATTTTCCCACATTGATAGAGTTTCCAGACACATTACTTTAACGATATTTTCATTCCCAGATATAAACACACATCAGTTAATTTTAGAGCATTCATTTGGGTATATACAAGTTGTTTATATTTTGGATTTAAAATCTCCAGACACACAACCAAGTTAGGACATTAATTGTTTTTTGAATTCATGCATCTGTCAGTAAGCAGCAAAATAAATCTGGTACCAAATTGTTCTGGATTGATCATGAGTCCAGGAAAATCTCCTCTAGTGTAAACCTAGTCCAAGAAAAATGCCATCCAGATGTAAAGAGAATGTCTGAAATGATTATTACTATGTGTACTTGTGGCATCCCTTTTCAGCTATCGGTATCACTTTGGATAACAAGACTGTTTAGAAAATACAGAAATTAATAATTAATTAATAATTTCTTGTTTATCACCAACAGTTTCTTGAAAGTTACCCCTGAAACCATCTCTTTCACACAAGATCCACAAGGCCATAAATGTCAATACTTGGCGACTGCAGGGCAATGAACCATGATCAGGGCCACCACCTTCCCCCAATTTATGAAAGCCCTGCTTTGCAGCCTTATTTAAAGAAGCATGTAAAGAATAACAGCAAATGTCTCTGATGAAAGGATACAGATGGCTTCTGAAAGCTCTTTGTAACATTCAATGAACTGTTGGTGATAATTAATATTATAAAGAATTTGAATATTTCGCTGTAATATCATGTCCCAACAGCCAAATCTTCATTCTTTCACTACAAGATTATATATTTTGAACTTGGCTTTTTTTACAGATGTTCCGAAGTTGCCACCCTTGCCACGCCCAGGGGAAGACAATGAGGATGAGGATGATGAAGAGGAATCAAAGGAAGATAAACCAAAGAAACAGCGCAAGTTATCTGGCCCCAAAGCCATCAATCCATATGCTAATGATGAATCTAGCATGCTAATTCCAATTGCTGTTGCCATTGCCGTCTTTCTACCCACACTGTTTTGTCTGTGTAAATTGTGATAGACTGGGGTTGGACTTTATTTATTGCATAATTGCAAGTTTCTCTGTTGTTATCTATTGTAGGCTTTAAAAACTCTACTGATCAGAAACAAAAATACCACAACCAATTTAGGATTTTGGGTTTACTTTCTATGTTTTAAATGTTGGGTATAGGCTGTAATTTGTTTGGAAAAAAGATCTGGTTTTTAGTCAAAAATAAACCAAAAAAATGTTAAAAAACTGGTTGGTCATGATTGTGAAGGTAACTTGGTTACTATCTTTAAGGGACAGTGTCATGAGGTGGGGGGTGGGGGGGATGGACTCCCATATGCAGACGTTGGGGTTGCTTGTGGTCTCCCACCACCAGAGTGAAAATTTAGACATTTTTGGTCTCTCTTAGGGTGTTGAGGACACAAAGCAGAATTTTTATCCATAGAGCTATTTCTTAAGGTTCTGCATTTAAAATATCTGTACAAAAAAAAACAAATGCCATCTTACTGTTTTGGATGATGGTCTTCTAATTTTGAGGTCACTGAAAGCCTGGACCATACCCAGATTGGTCTCTATTAGGGGTTTAATTGTTATTTTCTGACAAGCTTCCCCATTGTTTTCATATTAGGGTCCCCCCTGGCAGCATCACCAAGATTTAGCACTCCTTGAAAATTCAATGTCAAAATCAAAAGTGTCAATCAATCAAAATGTCAATGAGAACGGACTTGATAAACAACAGTTTATACTCAGACATGTAAACTAGTAAAGTCTCTTGACTGATGATGGGTGAAAATACCTCATTGGTTCTTAATTTTGGGGGTACTTAATTTCACGATTTTGGCAAGAGAGTATTTTGCGGGGACTCATTTTTGCGATTTCAATAGGCAAATATAAAAAAGGACATTAAATTTTGCAATTCAAGCGTCCTCAACTTGATTTTAGTTTTCAATCTTCTGAACTTTTTAAAATATCCAGATAAAATGAAACAAGCAAACTGCATATTAATGTTATTTCACAACAGGCCCTGGTTGTTCAAACGTTGGATAGCGCTATCCACCGGATAAATCACTATCCAGCGGAAAAGTATCACGGAAATCAATTACGCCATCCGCTGGATAGTGATCTATCCGGTGGATAGCGCTATCCAACGTTTGAGCAACCGGGCCCAGAAGACACAGTCATGGAGTGGAGCGTACCAGTAAAACCAGCTAATAACATGTCAAATTTGTCGACACGTATCATAGTTATTAAATGTTAATCATTTTTTTCTGTAATTTGAATTTTCTATATGGGTATTGAATTTTGTGTGTTTAAATTTTGCAGATATTTTTATTTGTGGACCGTCACGATTTTTTCACAATTGCAAAAAACACAAAATTAAAGACCCGTGAAATAAATTACCAATAATGTAGTCTACAAAAACCCTCTGGATTTTCAAGTTGGCCGTGGTATATGTACGTATATTTGGGGAAAACCTGCACTCAAATTTTTGGTTAACCCTATAATCCACTAAAGTAATCTGCATCAAGTTTTTCTCCATAAGATCACTGCTCTGTGAAACAGGGTGGTCACAATGATTAGGGACATGATCACACAAGATAAATTTGCTTGATATTTTATCAACTTCTCCCTGCTGCTTCTTTAGGAGATAAAAGGGGGCAAGAAATGAGATTCAGCATTTTGGTCTTAAGGTTTATGGTTTACTCACACATTTGAGTATGAATTTATATCTTTTTCTTGTTGTTTGAAGTTCTGTATCGGGAAATATACAAACAACACAGGTTACAAAAAGTTTGGGAGAATGCTTTTAATACTGTCCCTTTAAAATATTAGCTAAATATCATAATTCCATAATTGTGTTCTTGATAGAAGTTTCTATCCACCATCTTCATTATTTAGAATGGTCACTCACACCAAGTGTTATTTAAAAAGAAAAACTGAACTTTTTGTGTCAGTGTTACTTAATTTTGTGTAATAGGTAGGCACTATTAAGATATTTTAATTATTTTTGTGTTGTAAAGATTTTGTGTGACTTTAAGATTAAAACATTTCAACATTATATTTGAGTTTATTTTTTATTTCTCATGCTGATTGTAACTCGACTCCTTGATGGGTTCTTATCTCCCACTTTATTAGCAGTTCTTAAGGGAGCAGTTTCCAGGCCACCTTTACGAAGAGAAATTGAAGTGGCCCTGAACCCACTCCCTCAGACTTTTTTTAACTCTAAACAAACCCACCGTGGCTACAGTTTCCATAAAAACTGAAATCACTATTTCTGTCATTTTATAAGTAGGTGGGTACCACACGTAGGTAGGTAGGTAGGTAGGTTGGTAGGTAGGTAGATATCTTGATGTTAAAAGCCACCCACGAAATTGTCTTCATTTTCCTCCCAAATGATACCAGGTTGTTTGAAACCTTGCTACCTTTTCTTCATCCTCCCCGCCATATGTGAAGGATTTGCTCAAAAAGTTGTTGATGCCCAAAATCTTTAATTAAGGGAAACTACAGAGAAATAACAAGTTTGACTTTTTAAAACCAGCAACAGTTTATTGATAACTGTTAATAAGTTAAGAAACTGCCATGCTTTCCTGTGGCAACAAAGTAATCAATAGTGAAACAAAAAACACATAATTTGCAGGAAAAGGAATTTAACTATTAATGACCAGCGCAGGTCCTGCAAGAAACCACCATTTTCCTGTACAAATAAGTATTCTTTTTAATAAATAAATATCTAAAATGAAACTTTATTTTATAAATGTCAATAAATAATTTATTACTACATTTAATTATAACTTTCCAAAACAAGAATGGTTCTTATAGAGTGTGGAAAATATAATTATGGAAGCCTGGTTGTGCACTGTATTTCTTAATATTTGCTGTTCCAGAAAACACCAATACATCCAACACGGAGTGTTTTTTTGGGTTGAACCTCCCTCCCCCTCAACACTACCTCATACCTCTGAAAAATCCAGCTGTATATTGGCCTTTACAAGACTACCCTTCCCCCTCAGAAATTTTGGAATGACCCTCCATTGGGGTGTGTGTGGATATTTTGTGGAACTACACACTATGAAATATATTATCTTGTTTTCTGAGGTAGTAGTTCAATGACAAAACACATACAGTTAAATTAAACACCAAAAAAATTGTCAAATATAAATGACCTTGTTGGTCGCAAGGATTTGTAAAGAAAAATAACAGGAAAATAGCTTCTATTTACCTAAGTGAAACAGTGATGGTATCCTCAGAGTAAAAACAAGGCTAATGTATTAACACTAACAAAAAATAATTACGGTAGATATTTGCAACTTAAAAGTCAAAACATTAAGCACAGTTGCTGCAGTTCATCATCATTTTGATTACAACATGTTTTTATCGTGGCTAGTGCATGTAACTGATAATGTAACTGTAAAAATCATAACACAGGATGTAATTTTGAATAATATTAATATTAATTACCCCGTCTAGTCTAAAATATAAAACAAAAGTCCATGACAAGGATAAAAACATTTAAATAATGATTACTTGTAAATATTTTTCACGTTGTAATTTTTTACACATACCAGTGGCAGTAAATGTTGCTGAGAAAAGGTACAGCACTTAAAACATTTTTATCCATCAATGGCTGTTAACTTAATAATTTACAAACTTACACATAGGCCATAAAAGCTTTTGATTTATGTAAACAAGCCAATAAATAAATTTTAAAACGTCCTGGACAAGTATCATTTTCGGTATAATTTATATACATTGCACATTGCAGTTCTTTGATCCTGGACTAATATATTAATTTATTCTCCCTTATTAAAGATCCAGCTCTAAATATAGTTAATTCATTGAAAGTGATTGCTTATAGTCTATTTTGTTTTCCTGATAAAATTATTTATAAGACTGAGTATATTGTATAAATAATAACTTATTGCTTTTTGGAAGCTACACCCATATACAGTGAAATAGGAGTGTAACTTGCATAGTGCCATGCATAGGAATTGGTACAATTTATAATTTTACCATAAACAATCTATAATGCTCAAAAAGTACCATTATATACACCTGTATGGAAATTTTTTTTGGCTTTGGATATGATGATTTTGAACCTCTCAATTTTAAATTGCCTTCCATTAAATAAATAAGTTGTATCTCATCGTGTTTATTAATCCTTCAAATAAATTATGCATGAATTGGTAAAACGTTTTCATTAATATAACCAGGTTGTGACTTAAATCTGTGGTAGTCCAAGATAATGTCACAAAAATTAAAGACCTGGATTTGGTACTCAAGGATATTCTATTAAATAAAATGACAAGTATAAATTTATTACTGCGAAAATCAATCCTCTTTGCCCTGATCGAATACTACTTCGTCTTTTCAACGTGGTTGCTTATTACAGGACAAAAGTGATTTTTGTGAAACAATCCATTTTCACCATTTAGTTGGTCTTTTTCGATTGGTGTGTTTTGAGGTATCTTTGTTTGCCGACTAAAGAATCTTAAGACACCGCGCATAATCATGAGAAACCAATAGACTTGGAGGCTGAACAGGAGCAAACAGAAAGTGTTGCAAAAGACTGGGACTTTAAATGGAGTACTGTGGAATGGAATATTGGCATAATTGGAGTAACACCAATACATGAAGGGGTAGATAAGGACTCGGCAACACAGGAATACAGTCGCCAGGAGAACACCATTTGTCACATACAAGGCTGACTTTCTCATTTCAAGCTGAAACAAAATTTAAAACAAAAATTTTGTTTAAGTTATTAAGGTATTAGTTAATCGGTATGGGGACACTGAAAAGGGTGCCTTTCCAATTGGGATCTATTTCTTTTCTCCAAACAAACAAGTTATAGCATAAAAAAAGGAGAAGTTCATTCCAAAATGGTACTGTTTTTATTCTTTTCGCTGACAGAAAGATTATACAAAGGTATATAAGTTACTCACCAA